>NC_084631.1:22360637-22423137 GCF_033978795.1 Nerophis ophidion | reverse complement strand
GCACTATTACACTCCCATACCATCACAGATGCTGGCTTTTGAACTTTGCACCTATAACAATCCGGGTGGTTGTTTTCCTCTTTGTTGCGGAGGACACAGCCTCCACAGTTTCCAAAAACAATTTGAAATGTGGACTCGTCAGACCACACAACACTTCTCCACTTTGCATTAGTCCATCTTAGATGAGCTCGGGCCCAGCGAAGCTAGCGGCTTTTCTGGGTGTTGTTGATAAATGGCTTTGGCTTTGCATCGTGGATTTTTAACTTGCACTTACAGATGTAGCGACCAACTGTAGTTACTGACAGCGGTTTTCTGAAGTATTCCTGAGCCCAGGTTGTGATATCCTTTACACACTGATGTCGATTTTTGATGCAGTACCACCTGAGAGAACCAAGGTCACGGGCATTCAAAGTTGGTTTTCAGCCTCGCAGTGATTTCTCCAGATTCTCTGAACCTTTTGATGATATTACGGACCGTAGATGGTGAAATCCCTAAATTCGTTGCAATATCTCGTTGAGAAATGCTATTTTAAACTGTTTGACAATTTGGTCACACATTTGTTCACAAAGTGCTGACCCTCGCCCCATCCTTGTTTGTGAATGACTGAGCATTTCATGGAAGCTGCTTGTTATATATCACCCACCTATTCCCAATTAGCCTGTTCACCTGTGGGATGTTCCATATAAGTGTTTGATGAGCATTCCTCAGCCTTCTCAGTCTGTTTTGCTACTTGTGCCAGCTTTTTTTAAATATGTTGCAGGCATCAAATTCCAAATGAGCTCATATTTGCCAAAAAATAAAGTTTTCCAGTTCAAACGTTAAGTATCTTGTCTTTGCAGTCTGTTCAATTGAATATAGGTTGAAAAGGATTTGCAAATCATGTATTCTGTTTTTATGTACCATTTACACAATGTGCCTACTTCACTGGTTTTGGGGTTTGTATATTAAGCTCAAGTCTGTGTATTATCCAAAACACATAAAAGCTAAATAAGTCTGCAAAGTTGGATCAGATGATTGCACCTGTAGATACGCCTGCTCTGTAGCAGCCTTGAGTATTCCACCTCCAGCGTTCTTGCCTGCGGGGAATGGGGTTGACTATTATGTGTAATAACGCTAATGATATTTGCCATGTTCAAACACAGACGCGAGGTTTTCCTGCGTCTGTTGCCCGAAGCATGACTAATGGTGCAATAGGTTTTATGGGTCATTGCTAATGATGCTTGCAGGCTGTGATTGATGAAGCACTGCATGTTTCTTGGACCATGTTTAATGACGCCAAGGTTACTGATGAAGCACTCGATTTAAGGGCGGTGTCAAATGTATTTTTAAACGGACATATCCAGTGTGTGAGGCCACGTTTGATTAGGTGTCGTCTCTTCTAGGGTGTGCATTTGTTAAGTTCCAGTGCAACGCCGAGGCCCAGGCTGCTATCAACGCTCTCCATGGAAGCCGCACTCTACCGGTGAGTCCATTTAACTGCAAAAATATAAGAAAAAATTACTAGGTTTTAGGAAAACAAATACAAAAAATTGTGGAATTAACTAGCTGCATAGACTGATAGTATTACTTGATAAACATCATAAATTAAGATTTGTATATCTAGAAATCCTTAAATTAAACAAGATTTTCTATATGGTCGAAACCATATTATTATAATAGGGTTTTTTTTCTCAATTTGAACATTTTTAAATTAGAATAGATTTTTTGTAAATGTCAAAAAGTCTGGATTTTTTTCTACGTGTCAAAAAGTCTGGATTTTTTCAAAGTGTCAAAAAGTCTGGATTTTTTCTAAGTGTCAAAAACTCTGGATTTTTTTCTAAGTGTCAAAAAGTCTGGATTTTTTCCAAGTGTCAGAAATTCGGGATTTTTCCAAGGGTCAAAAAGTCAGGATGTTTTCTAAGTGTCAAAAAGTCAGGATTTTTTCTTAGTGTCAAAAAGTCTGGATTTTTTCTAAATCTCAAAAAGTAAGAATTTTTTTAAGTGTCAAAACATCGGGATTATTTTCTGTCAAAAACTTGGGATTTTTTGTAAGTATCAAAAATTCGGGACTTTTCCAATTGTCAAAAAAGTCAGAATTTTTTTTTTAAGTGTCAAAAAGTCTGGATTTTTTGTAAGTGTCAAAAAGTCTGGATTTTTTGTAAATGTCAAAAAATCTGGATTTTTTTCCAGGTGTCAGAAATTCTGAATTTTTTCAAGTGTCAAAAAGTCAGGATGTTTTCTCAGTGTCAAAAAGTCAGGATTTTTTCTAAGTGTCAAAAAATCGGGATTTTTTCCAAGTGTCAAAAAATCTGGATTTTTTCCAAGTGTCAAAAGATCGGGATTATTTTCTGTCAAAAAATCGGGATTTTTTGCAAGTATCAAAAATTAGGGAGTTTTCCAAGTGTCAAAAAGTCAGGATTTTTTAAGTGTCAAAAAATCGGGATTTCTTCTAAGTGTCAAAAAGTCAGGATTTCTTCTAAGTGTCAAAAAGTCAGGATTTTTTCTAAGTGTCAAAACATCGGGATTATTTTCTGTCAAAAAATCTGGATTTTTTGCAAGTATCAAAAATTCGGGAGTTTTCCAAGTGTCAAAAAGTCAGAATTTTTTTTAAATGTCAAAAAGTCAGAATTTTTTTTAAGTGTCAAAAAGTCGGGATTTCTTCTAAATGTCAAAACATCGGGATTATTTTCTGTCCAAAAATCGGGATTTCTTCTAAATGTCAAATAGTCTGGATTTTTTCCAAGTGTCAGAAATTCGGGATTTTTCCTAGTGTCAAAAAGTCAGGATGTTTTCTAAATTTCAAAAAGTCTGGATTTTTCCAGGTGTCAGAAATTCTGGATTTTTTCAAGTGTCAAAAAGTCAGGATGTTTTCTAGGTGTCAAAAAGTCAGGATTTTTTCTAAGTGTCAAAAAATCAGGATTTTTTTTCCAAGTGTCAAAACATCGGGATTATTTTCTGTCAAAAAAATCGGGATTTTTTTTGCAAGTATCAAAAATTAGGGGAGTTTTCCAAGTGTCAAAAAGTCAGGATTTTTTAAGTGTCAAAAAGTCGGGATTTCTTCTAAGTGTCAAAAAGTCAGGATTTTTTCTAGGTGTCAAAACATCGGGATTATTTTCTGTCAAAAAAATCGGGATTTTTTGCAAGTATCAAAAATTCGGGAGTTTTCCAAGTGTCAAAAAGTCAGGATTTTTTTAAGTATCAAAACATCGGGATTATTTTCTGTCAAAAAATCGGGATTTCTTCTAAGTGTCAAAAAGTCTGTATTTTTTCCAAGTGTCAGAAATTTGGGATTTTTCCTAGTGTAAAAAAGTCTGGATTTTTTCAAAGTGTCAAAACATCGGGATTATTTTCTTTCAAAAAATCGGGATTTTTTGCAAGTATCAAAAATTCGTGAGTTTTCCAAGTGTCAAAAAGTCTGGATTTTTTCCAAGTGTCAGAAATTCGTGATTTTTCCTAGTGTCAAAAATTCAGGATGTTTTCCAGGTGTCAAAAAGTCTGGATTTTTTCTAAGTGTCAAAAAATCTGGATTTTTTCCAAGTGTCAAAAAGTCAGGATTTTTTCTAAGTGTCAAAACATCGGGATTATTTTCTGTCAAAAAATCGGGATTTTTTGGAAGTATCAAAAATTCAGGACTTTTCCAAGTGTCAAAAAGTCAGGATTTTTTTAAGTGTCAAAAGGTCGGGATTTCTTCTATGTGTCAAAAAGTCTGGATTTTTTCTAAGTGGCAAAAAGTCTGGATTTTTTCCAAGTGTCAAAAAGTCTGGATTTTTTCCAAGTGTCAAAAAGTCTGGATTTTTTCCAAGTGTCAAAAAGTCTGGATTTTTTCCAAGTGTCAGAAATTCGGGATTTTTCCAAGTGTCAAAAAGTCGGGGGGTTTTCTAAGTGTCAAAAAGTCAGGATTTTTTCCTAGTGTCAAAAAGTCAGGATTTTTTCAAAGTGTCAAAACATCGGGATTATTTTCTGTCAAAAACTCGGGATTTTTTGTAAGTATCAAAAATTCGGGACTTTTGCAAGTGTCAAAAAGTCAGGATTTCTTCTACATGTCAAAAAGTCTGGATTTTTTCTAAGTGTCATAAAGTCAGGATGTTTTCTAAGTGTCAAAAAGTCTGGATTTTTTCTAAGTGTCAAAAAATCTGGATTTTTTTCCAAGTGTCAAAACATCGGGATTATTTTCTGTCAAAAAAATCAGGATTTTTCTAAGTGTTAAAAATTTGGGATTTTTTCTAAGTGTCAAAAATTCAGGATTTTTTCCAAGTCTCAAAAAATCGAGATTTTTTTTTTTGTGTCAAATAATTGGGATTTTTTCTCAGTGTCAAAAAATCGGGATTATTTCTGTCAAAAAATCGGGATTATTTCTGTCAAAAAGTCAGGATTTTTTTCTGAGTGTCAAAATATAATCATTCATGTTTAAAATTAATATTAGTCAATGACAAAAAAATTGTGACAGCTTTTAAAACTAAGGAAGTTTCCCGAAATACAATTTTAAATCTTGGCAAGTGGCATATATTTAGCAGTGTATTTTTATACACCGCTAAATAGCTAACAGTTAGTATTAAGGCTGTGACCCTTTAGGCACCAGACAATTCGATTCTATTACTAGGGGTTAGGATTCTATTCTCGATTCAAAACTATTTTCGTTTCATGATGATTCTTTACTTAAAATCAAAACTTTTTTTAAAATAACATTGGGTGCCAATTCTATGCGTAACTACATTAATCAATAAAATAGATAAACAGCTCTGATAAATTACTTTGACTTAAAAGACAACTGAGTTGCTTGATTTTGTTGAATAGATTTTTGATTTGTTTTAGTCAATTAAATATATTTTTTGACACCCCAAGTTAGCATGCGAGCCCCTTGCATAGTGCTCTACTATCATAAGAACCAAAAGTGCTTCAGCAGTTCTATAGTGTTAATACATCATGCCGTGTACAGTGGGGCAAAAAAGTATTTAGTCAGCCACCGATTGTGCAAGTTCTCCCACTTAAAATGATGACACAGGTCTGTAATTTTCATCATAGGTACACTTCAACTGTGAGAGACAGAATGTGGGGGAAAAATCCAGGAATTCACATTGTGGGAATTTTAAATAATTTATTTGTAAATCTTGGTGGAAAATAAGTATTTGGTCAACCATTCAAAGCTCTCACTGATAGAAGGAGGTTTTGGCTCAAAATCTCACGATACATGGCCCCATTCATTCTTTCCTTAACACGGATCAATCGTCCTGTCCCCTTAGCAGAAAAACAGCCCCAAAGCATGATGTTTCCTCCCCCAAGCTTCACAGTAGGTATGATGTTCTTGGGATGCAACACAGTATTCTTCTTCCTCCAAACACGACGAGTTGAGTTTATACCAAAAAGTTCTATTTTAGTTTCATCTGACCACATGACATTCTCCCAATCCTCTGCTGTATCATCCATGTATCCATTTTGGTATAAAATCAACTTGTCGTGTTTGGAGGAAGAAGAATACTGAGTTGCATCCCAAGAACACCACACCTACTGTGAAGCATAGGGGTGGAAGCATCATATTTTGGGGCTGTTTTTCTGCCAAGGGGACAGGACGATTGATCCCTGTTAAGGAAAGAATGAATGGAGTCATGTATCGTGATATTTTGAACCAAAATCTCCTTCCATCAGTGAGAGCTTTGAATGGTTGACCAAATACTTATTTTCCACCATAATTTACAAATAAATTCTTTAAAATTCCTACAATGTGAATTCCTGGATTTTTTTTCACATTCTGTCTCTCACAGTCGAAGTGTACCTATGATGAAAATTACAGACTTCTGTCATCATTTTAAGTGGGAGAACTTGCACAATCGGTGGCTGACTAAATACTTTTTTGCCCCACTGTAAATACTTTCATTTTGACACAAAATAGCTAAAATACTAACAGTTAGCATGCTACCAGTTAGCTAAATAGCAGTAATGGTGTGTTCCATTGTTATTGAGAAGTTTAAAATCCGAGTTCCTTGTCTGAAGTTTCAACTGGAACGCCCCTCGAGGTCGGATTTCCCACCCGAAATGTCGGAGCATTCTCAATTCTCTGAATGTAAACAATGATGTAAGCGTCTATGATATCCGTTATCGGCGTTTCTGGTTAATTTTTGTTGGAAATAAATCAGCCATTTACGATGGATGGATGGGTGTTCTCTGGTAACGTTACTGTAGTGCACTGTGACATCGGAACATGTTTTTTTTTACCGTACAAGACTATGACGAAGCGTATGTACAGTAGGAAAGGGATCCGTATGGCACCATTTGTTGCAGTTTACCTGACACATGAAACGTGATAAATATCCAAGTTTGGCAAAATGTCTGTTCAGAAGAAGATGAGTAAAACAACAACAAAGCGTGTGTATTGTAGTATGTCTGCAAATTGGACACCGTTTTTTTTTTTTTTTGTCCACCCTTCAGGGAGCCTCATCCAGTCTGGTTGTGAAGTTTGCCGATTCGGAGAAAGAGCGGGGGCTTCGGCGGATGCAGCAGGTGGCCTCTCAGCTGGGAGTCATCAGTCCCATGACCCTGCACATCGGAGCCTACAACGCCTACACGCAAGCTGTGAGCACACAAGTTTCTTTTCACACTTAGGAACTGATTCAAGTTTTCAAACCGAGAGGAGAATTCGTCCAAGCTAATGAGCATTTACTTCACAATATCCTTATCAGGTTTGTTAATGTACACAAATATGTACTAAGAGCTCTTCTTTAATATGTTGAAACTTTCATGGGTCATGTTTGATGCAAAGTAGCTCAAGCCCAACCAAACTGGTATTTAGTTTCATGAGTACACACTAAAAAATGTTGGGTTAAAAAATAACCCAATTTGAACCCAACTGCTGTTTCAAAAAAGGACAAACGCCTTATTTGAGTTATTTTGACTTAACATTTTGGGTTATTTTTTTAACCCAACTTTTCCATTGAATTATTTTACCAAAAAGTTGAGTTATGATAACGTAATGTTGGGTTATTCCCAACCAAACTATTGAGTTGAATTATGTAACCCAAAAGTTGAGTTATGCTAACTCAATTTTGGTTGATTCATTACCCAACTATTAGGTTGAGTTTATTTAACACAAAAGCTGAGTTATGCTCACTACAATCTTAGGTTATTCCCAACCCAAATATTGGTTTGAATTATTTAATCCAAAAGTGGAGTTCTGCTAATTCAATGTTGGTTGATTTGTAACCAAACTATTGGGTTGAATTTATTTAATACAAAAGCTGAGTTATGCTCACTACAATATTGGGTTATTCCCAACCCAACTATTGGATTGAATTATTTAATCCAAAAATTTAGTTATGCTAACTTAATGTTGGTTGATTCGTAACCCAACTATTGGGTTGAATTTATTTAGCACAAAAGATGAGTTATGCTGACTACAATGTTGTTTTATTCCCGACCCAACTATTGTGTTGAATTATTTAACCCAAAAGTTGAGTTATGCTAACTCAATGTTGGTTGATTCATAACCCAACTATTAGGTTGAAAGTATTTAACACAAAGGATGAGTTATGCTCACTAAAATGATGAGGTTATTCCCAACCCAACTATTGGGTTTAATTATTTAACCAAAAAGTTGAGTTACACTAACTACATGTTGGTAGATGAGTTATGCTCACTACAATGTTAGGTTATTCCCAACCCAACTATTTGGTTGAATCATTTAATCCAAAAATTGTGTTATGCTAACTAAATGTTGGGTTGAATTTATTTAACACAAAAGCTGAGTTATGCTCACTATGATGTTGGGTTATTCCTAACCAAACTGTTGGGTTGAGTTATTTAACCCAAAAGTTGAGTTATGCTAACTCAATGTTGGTTGATTCATAACCCAACTATTGGGTTGAATTTATTTAACACAAAAGCTGAGCTATGCCGACTACAATGTTGTTTTATTCCCGACCCAACTATTGTGTTGAATTATTTAACCCAAAAGTTGAGTTATACTAACTCAATGTTGGTTGATTCATAACCCAACTATTAGGTTGAAAGTATTCAACACAGAAGATGAGTTATGCTCACTACAATGTTGGGTTATTCCCAACCCAACTATTGGGTTTAATTATTTAACCGGCGTGGCGCAATGGGAGGGTGGCCGTGCGCAACCCGAGGGTCCCTGGTTCAAGCCCCACCTATTACCAACCTCGTCACGCCCGTTGTGTCCTGAGCAAGACACTTCACCCTTGCTCCTGATGGGTGCTGGTTAGTGCCTTGCATGGCAGCTCCCTCCATCAGTGTGTGAATGTGTGTGTGAATGGGTAAATGTGGAAGTAGTGTCAAAGCGCTTTGAGTACCTTGAAGGTAGAAAAGCGCTATACAAGTACAACCCATTTACCATTTATTTAACCCAAAAATTGAGTTGTACTAACTCCATGTTGGTAGATGAGTTATGCTCACTACAATGTTGGGTTATTTCCAACCCAACTATTTGGTTGAATTATTTAATCCAAAAGTTGAGTTATGCTAACCCAATGTTGGGTTATTCATAACCCAACTATTGGGTTAAATTTATTTAACACAAAAGCAGAGTTATGTTCACTTTGATGTTGGGTTATTCCCAACCAAACTATTGAGTTGAATTATTTATCCCAAAAGTTGAGTTATGCTAACTCAATGTAGGTTGATTCATAACCCAACTATTGGGTTGAATTCATTTAACACAAGAGCTGAGTTATGCTGACTACAATTTTGAGTCGTTCCCAACCCAACTATTGGGTTGCACAATTCAGCGCTCCTTGACCTAATAGTTGGTTAAAAAATATACATTTTACTGCTGGTTTGTCCTACTCCTTCCCAAATACTGATCAAAATTATGTTTATTCCATTAAAATATATTCAAAAGCAAGATATGAGTGACCTTTTTTTTTTACAAGAATTGCCGTGTATGGTCATAATTGTCATATACAGCATGCTCAAATATTTTCATGTACATAAGATGTGTGATTGTAAATAATGTTTAACGAGATTGATCCATAATAAAATCCCCGTTAAGAAAAAAGTAACTTTTTATTTAAAAAAAAAAATCCTTTTGGCCAAAAATGCGTTACTCATTGAAAAACAAACCAAAAATGGTTCATAATTTTGAAAACCCAGAAATGCAGTTAAAACAATACCCTTATAACCCAAAAAATGGATTGCTCTTCATAAAATTAACTCCAAAATGTAACCCAACACTAGCAACCCATTAATTGGGTTATCAAAATAACCCAGCATTTTTTATTGTGTACATATTTTGTATCATTAGCAGTTGGGGAGGATGATTGTTGGGACTTATAAGTCCTGATCTACTAAAGCAGGCGTGTCCAAACTTCTTACACTGAGGGCCGCACACTGAAAGTCAAAGCAGTCGGGGGCCATTGTGATAGTTTTTATTTTCAAAACTAATACAATATATGTCGTCGTGGCTTGTGCAACCCTTTGAGACATTTGTGATTAAGGGCTATATAAGTAAACTTTGATTGATTGATATAGGATTTTTGTAACCTTTAGGGCCCCCCTCAAGTTTGGTCCCAGGCATCCAGAAGGGTCTCAGTCAGAAATATTATAAAAATAGGTGGTTTAGGAATGTTTTAGTTTTTTTAATTCAACATTTGTATCTCTGGGTCAATTTATCTGATCTGTTGATATAACATTTGTTTGTATATTTTATGCCCTTTTTGTCAAAACCTTTCTTTTTGGGGGGGGGGGGGGCAAAATACTGTAGGAAATATTTTCCCCCAATTTTTTTTTAAATAAATGACGGTTAAAAAAATGCCCCTCGAAAATTTGGGGAGATGCTAAAAGCCCCACTCATAAAAGTCCTTTTTCTCTCGAGACTCATAATGAAACCCATTATCTACATCTTTAAGCTGCTGTACATTTAAACCAGTGTGGGTGGGACTGGGGGCAGGTGGGTAAAGGGTCTTGCCCCAGGGACACAACAGTGGTGACGAACATGGCAGAATAGTATATACAGTGGGGCAAAAAAGTATTTAGTCAGCCCCCGATTGTGCAAGTTCTCCCACTTAAAATGATGACAGAGGTCTCTAATTTTCATCATAGGTACACTTCAATTGTGAGAGACAGAATGTGAAAACACGACGAGTTGAGTTTATACCAAAATGGATACATGGATGATACAGCAGAGGATTGGGAGAATGTCATGTGGTCAGATGAAACCAAAATAGAACTTTTTGGTATAAACTCAACTGGTAGTGTTTGGAGGAAGAAGAATACTGAGTTGCATCCCAAGAACACCACACCTACTGTGAAGCATGGGGGTGGAAACATCATGCTTTGGGGCTGTTTTTCTGCTAAGGGGACAGGACCATTGATCCGTGTTAAGGAAAGAATGAATGGGGCCATGTATCGTGAGATTTTGAGCCAAAACCTTCCATCAGTGAGAGCTTTGAATGGTTGACCAAATACTTATTTTCCACCATAATTTACAAATAAATTCTTTAAAATTCCTGGATTTTTTTTTTCACATTCCATCTCTCACAGTTGAAGTGTACCTATGATGAAAATTACAGACCTCTGTCATCATTTTAAGTGGGAGAACTTGCACAATCGGTGGCTGACTAAATACTTTTTTGCCCCACTGTACAGTATAGTATATATTATATACAGTATATAATATCCATCCATCCATTTTCTACTGCTTGTCCCTTTCGGGGTCGCGGGGGGTCGCTGGAGCCTATCTCAGCTGCATTTGGGCGGAAGGTGGACAAGTCGCCAACACAGATACAGACAACATTCACACTCACATTCAGTAAATATGACATGTATGTTATATCTTATATTGCTACTATGGTACACTTTTAGTCTACTTTATGCCTTTTGTTTTAACCCTCTTTTTGTGCCCTTGTGTGCATTATCCTTTCCATCATTACCCTTTCCACCCTTTGTAACTGAGCTACTGTGTGTAACAATGTCCCTTGTGGATCAATAAAGTTTGTCGAAGTCTGAATCTAAAATGCCCAGAAAAAAGGGGTACATATGCAGTGTCTGCTGAATGATTCAAAATATAACAAAATGCCGCAAGTAAGAGGAGCATAACATGAATGTGCAGTAAATGAGTGTTTCCATGGTGAAAGCCACATAGTACATGCAAAAAACGTGTTGCACTCTTTATCAATTGTACAAAGAGTCTTAGTAATAGTTCAATTTTGTGGTTTTTGCACATGCTGTTCAGCGCGTTATATTTGGATCTTAGTAGATCAGGTCCATCGTCTTCTGTGCTTTTCCAGCTGACAATCATATTTATATCATCATTTCTTGTATGCTTCTATTGGGGGGAAAAAAAGATCAATCAAACATTGGAAGTGAACGGTCTTGCTTTGTTGAATAGCATTTTAAGTTGTGATTAGATCAATACTAACTTCCTAACCCCTCCCAGTTGATGCAACAGCAGGCGCTGGTGGCCCAATCAGCCTACCTCTCTCCTGTTGCCACAGTGGCGGCCGTTCAGATGCAACAGCTGGCTGCCCTCAACCCCAGCAGCCTAATTGCCATGCCGATCGCATCCATCACCCCCTCTTCAGGTAGCCAGAAAGCGGACATGCCAGACTCAGCCATTCGCTTGAAGGAGACTATTGGATGAAGTTTTTATTTTGGTTTTGTTTTTACAGGTACAAACACTCCGCCCTCCATGGCAGCCACGCCGGTTCCTGCCCTGCCGCCACCAATTGCATTGAGCAGCTACCCCTCAGTGCCAGCGCCACCTAACGGCCAATCAGCAAGCGAGACCCTGTACACCAACGGGGTCCATGCCTATCAAGGTAAAGTACAGCCATAAAATCCAATGTACCGTTGAAGGTATGAACTGCTTCTGGCAGGCCACCTGCTCACATGCAAGTGTAATCACAATAAAATAGAATAGAAAATACTTTATTGATCCCTGGGGGAAATTCAGCACCATAGTTCGCTTACAATAATTAATAAACACTTAAGTATATATTTTTTTTACATGTGAATAATATAAATACAGTCTATTATCCCGCATTATTCATATAAATACAGTCTATTATACAGCATTATTCACATGTGAATAATAGAAGTACAGTCTATTATAAAGCATTATTCAAATGCGAATAATATAAATACAGTTTATTATAATATAAATACAGTCTATTACACAGCATTATTCCCATGTGAATAACATAAATACAGTCTATTATGATATAAATACAGTCTATTATCCCACATTATTTTAAAAAAAGACAGTCTATTATACAGCATTATTCCCATGTGAATAATATAAATACAGTCTATTATCCCGCAGTATTCATATAAATACAGTCTATTATACAGCATTATTCACATGTGAATAATATAAACAGTCTATTATACAGCATTATTCACATGTGAATAATATAAATACAGTCTATTACACAGCATTATTCACATTTGAAAAAATATAAGTACAGTCTAGTATACAGCATTATTCATATAAATACAGTCTATTATACAACATTATTCACATGTGAATAATTGAAATACAGTCTATTATACAGCCTTATTCACATGTGAATAATATAAATACAGTCTATTACACAGCATTATTCACATGTGAATAATATGAACACAGTCTATTACACAGCATTATTCACATGTGAATAATATAAATTCACTCTATTATACAGCATTATTCACATCTGAATAATATAAATACAGTCTATTACACAGCATTATTCACTTGCGAATAATATAAATACAGTCTATTAAACAGCATCATTCACATGTGAATAATATAAATACCGTCTATTATACAGCATTATTCACATGTGAATAATATAAATACAGTCTATTTTGAATACCTTGAAGGTAGAAAAGCGCGTACAACCCATTTGTCATTTATTATACAGCATAATTCACATGTGAAAAATATAAATACTGTCTAGTATACAGCATTATTCATATAAATACAGTTTATTATACAACATTATTCACATGTGAATGATTGAAATACAGTCTATTATACAGCATTATTCACATGTAAATAATATAAATACAGTCTATTATACAGCATTATTCACATGTGAATAATATAAATACAGTCTATTATACGGCATTATTCATATAAATACAGTCTATTATACAACATTATTCACATGTGAATAATTGAAATACAGTCTATTATACAGCCTTATTCACGTGTGAATAATATAAATACAGTCTATTACACAGCATTATTCGCATGTGAATAATATAAATTCACTCTATTATACAGCATTGTTCACATCTGAATAATATAAATACAGTCTATTACACAGCATTATTCACTTGTGAACAATATAAATACAGTCTATTAAACAGCATTATTCACATGTGAATAATATAAATACCGTCTATTATACAGCATTATTCACATGTGAATAATATAAATACAGCCTATTTTACAGCATTATTCACATGTGAATAATATAAATACAGTCTATTTTGAGTACCTTGAAGGTAGAAAAGCGCGTACAACCCATTTGTCATTTATTATACAGCATAATTCACATGTGAAAAATATAATACTGTCTAGTATACAGCATTATTCATATAGATACAGTTTATTATACAACATTATTCACATGTGAATGATTGAAATACAGTATATTATACAGCATTATTCACATGTGAATTATAGGAATACAGTCTATTACACAGCATACAGTCTATTATACAGCATTATTCGCATGTGAATAATATAAATACAGTCTATTATACGGCATTATTCATATAAATACAGTCTATTATACAACATTATTCACATGTGAATAATTGAAATAGTCTATTATACAGCATTATTCACATGTGAATAACATAAATACCGTCTATTATACAGCATTAGTCACATGTGAATAATATAAATACAGTCTATTATACATTCAAGTACAGTCAAAAAGAAATTAAGAGCAGATGAAATGAAGCAGCACCGTGTGTGATTTAGATTGTGCTGCTAAAAAGTCATGGGTGATGATGTTTTTGTGTCACAGCTCAGAGTCCTGTCCTGGACCCCCTGCAGCAAGCTTACACGGGCATGCAACACTACACAGGTGAGGCTTTGTCGTGACACATTCAACAGGTGCAGGAGTGTCTAAACTCCAATAAAAAAACTCAACAAAAATGTGGGAAAAGAGAGCAAAAATTGGTAATGTAAGGTGAAAAAGTTCAAATGTTGATGCGAAAAGGGATAGGTACCATAGGGCAGTGTTTTTCAATCAATCATCAATGTTTACTTATACAACCCTAAATCACGAGTGTCTCAAAGGGCTGCACAAGCCACAATGACATCCTTAGTTCAGATCCCACATCGGGGCAAGAAAAAACTGAACCCAATGGGATGACAATGAGAAACCTTGGAGGGGACCACGGATGTGGTACCATAATTGCTAAATAGACAAGCATTTTGTCAATGATAAATCTCTAACCAAGACATTTTACACATGAATGAGGCTATTATCAGGAAGAAGTAGGTCATGCTTGCATTAAAAATCACAAAAAAATGGCAATCATATGGTTATTGTCAGTACTATCAGAAAACAAAGACTGAAACCAACGACGACCAACGCTAGCAATGGTTACACTGGTGAAAATAAATAGATTAGATTAGATTAGATTAGATAGTACTTTATTTATTCCGTCAGGAGAGTTCCTTCAGGAAAATTACAATTTTCAGCACAATCCCATTCAAGATCAGACAAACATTACAGGGAGACAGAACAGGATCGCTGACGTGTCTGCCGGCTTCCAGCGCCCCTTACAAAAAAGATGACATACAGGTAAACAAGGGGGGAGGGGGAGATGGGAGAAAAAATAGAAGATTAAAATAAAATTTTAAAAAATCGGTCTTAGACTAGGCCCTGGAGTGGGGGTGCAGACTGAGGCCAAGGGAAAAAAACAAAAACTTATAGACATAGTACACATCCCTCTTACATGTGTGTAAGAGGGAAACATCAAACATCAAAGTACACAGAGGACATTAAAGACATTAAAGCAGCAGATACAACCAGACACTTATACAAAAAGCTATGAATAAAAAGTAAAATAAACATATACACTGTGGTGGCCTCTGCGGTGTTCCACGCCATCGTCTGCTGGGGAGGAGGGAGCATGGCCAGAGACAGAAGCAGACCCATGTAGAGCATGCTGAGCATTTTACCAAGGTATGCCTATAGGCTACAGTTTCAAACATTTCAGATTGCCATATAACTTGGTACATGTAGTAGGGGTGTGGGAAAAAATTGATTCGAATTTGAATCCTGATTCTCACGTTGTGCGATTCAGAATCGATTCTCATTTTTAAAAAATAGATTTTTTTTTTTTTTTTTAAATCAACCCAACAAAACAATACACAGCAATACCATAACATTGCAATCCAATTCCAAAACCAAACCTGACCCAGCAACACTCAGAACAGCAATAAACAGAGCAATTGAGAGGAGACACAAACACGACACAGAACAAACCAAATGTAGTGAAACAAAAATGAATATTATCAACAACAGTATCAATATTAGTTATAATTTCAGCATAGCTGTTATTAAAAATCCCTCATTGATATTATAATTAGACATTTATAAAAATTTAAAAAAAGAACAATGGTGTCACAGTGGCTTACACTTGCATCGCATCTCATAAGCTTGACAACACATTGTGTCCAATGTTTTCACAAAGATAAAATAAGTCATATTTTTGGTTCGTTTAATAGTTAAAACAAATTTACATTATTGAAATCTGTTGATAAAACATTGTCCTTTACAATTATAAAAGCTTTTTACAAAAATCTACTACTCTGCTTGCATGTCAGCAGACTGGGATAGATCCTGCTGAAATAGTATGTATTGAATGAATAGAGAATCCTTTTAAATCGGGAAAAAAATCTTTTTTGAGTGGAAAATCGTGTTGAATTGAAAAAAAAATCGATTTTTGAATCACATCGTGACCCCCAAGAATCGATATGGAATTGAATCGTGGGACACCCAAAGATTCGCAGCCCTAACATGTTAGTCCACAATATGCAAACAATGAGGAATTATTTTATCGGGATTTGGCTGTCTCTATACGTTTCACATTACCATGACACTTTAGATGATAGTTGTAGAAATGTCATTGTTTTGTAAGTTGTAGAAATGTCATTGTTTTGTGATGATATTCACCGCTGTCCTTTATTGTGTTCTTCTACCACGCAGCCACCTATCCTGCCGCCTACAGCCTGGTGGGGCAGCCGTTCCCTCATCAGCCCACTCTGGTAGCTCAGCAGCCCCAGCAGCCGCAGCAGCTACAACAGCGTGAAGGTCCAGAAAAGTTGGATTTAGCCTACATTGTGAAAACGATGCATTTACTGTACCCGGATTTTCATAATTGCTTGTGAGGTAGTTGTAGCAGGAAGGGATGTCCCGATACAACCTTTTCACTTCCAGTACGATACCGAATTGGTTCCTTCGGTGTTTGTCGATCATATCCGATATTAGCACGAATCATACTAAACGGTGGGGCAAAAAAGTATTTAGTCAGCCATCGATTGTGCAAGTTCTCCCAATTAAAATGATGACAGAGGTCTGTAATTTTCATCATAGGTACACTTCAACTGTGAGAGACAGAATGTGAAAAAAACAATCCAGGAATTCACATTGGAGGAATTTTAAAGAATTTATTTGTAAATTATGGTGGAAAATAAGTATTTGGTCAACCATTCAAAGCTCTCACTGATGGAAGGAGGTTTTGGCTCAAAATCTCACAATACATGGCCCCATTCATTCTTTCCTTAACACGGATCAATGGTCCTGTCCCCTTAGCAGAAAAACAGCCCCAAAACATGATGTTTCCACCCCCATGCTTCACAGTAGGTATGGTGTTCTTGGGATGCAACTAAGTATTCTTCTTCCTCCAAACACGACGAGTTGAGTTTATACCAAAAAGTTAAATTTTGGTTTCATCTGACTACATGACATTCTCCCAATCCTCTGCTGCATCATCCATGTATCCATTTAGGTATAAACTCAACTGGTTGTGTTTGGAGGAAGAAGAATACTGAGTTGCATCCCAAGAACACCACACCTACTGTGAAGCATGGGGTTGGAAACATCATGCTTTGGGGCTGTTTTTCTGCTAAGGGGACAGGACGATTGATCCGTGTTAAGGAAAGAATGAATGGGGCCATGTATCGTGAGATTGTGAGCCAAAATCTCCTTCCATCAGTGAGAGCTTTGAATGGTTGACCAAATACTTATTTTCCACCATAATTTACAAATAAATTCTTTAAAATTCCCACAATGTGAATTCCTGGATTGTTTTTTTTCACATTCTGTCTCTCACAGTTGAAGTGTACCTATGATGAAAATTACAGACCTCTGTCATCATTTTAAGTGGGAGAACTTGCACAATCGGTGGCTGACTAAATACTTTTTTGCCCCACTGTATTCTTTTATAATTTTTTTGTGTGGAATGTTAGATATGGTTTGATCAATTGAAACAGTTCAGAGAACAGCGGTAGGTATGAAAAACACTAACCTTTTGACAGATTTCTGATTACGAAGTGGAGTGGTAGTTTGTTTTTGACGACATTTAGTGGCGACAATAGGCAGTAAGTTCAATGCTACGGACACGTTTGTTCCTGCTTCTGTTTTGGAGATTTTGTATGTAGAAGTAATATGCAATTTATTATTTGATACTCATTTATATTTACCAATGTGCTATTCGAGAGTGAAATATTGTTAATTTAGGGAAACTCGCGTTTAAGGTGTTTGTTATTATATGCTTAGCTGTTGTGTAGCTGATAGCTCCTTGTAGCCGACTAAATGACTAAAATACAAGATCAACCTTGTGTGCTTATTGGCGGACATTTAGCTGTCATGGACGATTAATAGCGCTGCAAGACTGCTCGTATCGGAGCACTCATATCGGAAATGTTAGCTGAGCCGAAACTTGTTTTTTGCGGAAATTGAACAGAAGTCGTTAGCCCTAACAGCAGATATTTGTTTCATATGTAATTGCACAACTTCAGCTATTAAAAATGTGTCTCAATGCTGTTGTCCGTAGACCGTATGTTGTAAATACCCTCTGTATGGTTTGCCCTCTCTTTTCTTTATGCAAAGGTCCTGAAGGATGCAACATTTTCATCTACCACCTTCCTCAGGAGTTCACTGACTCTGAAATCCTGCAGATGTTCTTGCCCTTCGGAAACGTCATCTCAGCCAAGGTCTTTGTTGACCGCGCCACCAACCAAAGCAAATGCTTCGGTGAGCACACACACCGAAAATAAGTGGTTATTTCGACTATTAGTAAAGCAGCACACGTCTTAGCAAATCGTGAAGTATGGGTTATGTATTACTTTTATATTACTTTTGTCCCAAAATAATCACTGGGCCCTATTCAGCAACCATTCTTAAGAACACATTTTGTTCTTAGGACCATTTTGAAGTTTTTGAGGAGATTTTTGTATTCACCAATGTTTTCTTAGCTGGGATTTATTCGTAGGTAAGAACAAAATCTACGAGTGCTCTAGAGCACTCGTAGGGTGCCCTATTTGTTCTTAAGTGTGACAAATTCCCTTACTTCTATTGTGTAATGTTAAATTAATATCATAGATAGACAGAAAGACAGACAGACAGACAGACAGACAGACAGACAGACAGACAGACAGACAGACAGACAGACAGATAGACAGATAGATAGATAGATAGATAGATAGATAGATAGATAGATAGATAGATAGATAGATAGATAGATAGATAGATAGATAGATAGATAGATAGATAGATAGCGGAGCGGATGTTTCACGACCATGTAGACCTATTTGCCCGAAGTGACGAATATTTATTTGAACGCTTTAGGCTACCTCAGCAGTCCCCCCTTTCTTAAACGTACGTTTTGACATTATGTATTTCCCCCGCGGCTTGATACGAATTTCTCTTCTGTAATCTGCTTGTGTTTTATCCCCGTGTTTGATTACCGGCTTTTCCAACGGACTTGTGCCCTTATATGGGGATTTAAGGGGTTTACCTGAGCAAATTACAGAATTAAGGGTGTTACATATGCATATTGGGGAAATGAGGGCGCGTTTGTATGCAAATTATGATAGACAGGCACGAGCTAACTATTTGGCATTCAGGAACTTAAGAACAGCAGGTGGGAACAATTTGGCCGTTTAAGAACACGTCATGAATTTGAATGAACTCCTCTTAGGAAATCACCTAGGAAGAAAGATAAGAGGAAAAGTTAGGAACTTATTGCTGAATGGGGCCCAATGTTATTATGACATCATTAGGAACTCATTGGGTACAGTATCCATTGCTGCTTACACCCCCCTTAATAGATAAACGGGTGTTATGATGGTTTGTTGAGATTCATAAGGCAGTATTAAGCTAACTTACTTTGCTGAGCACTAACATCTCCCAGCATTGGAAATGCCGCAGTTTCTCCTTCGCCAATGCCTTGCTTCCTACTTCCACGTTGCTCCTCAGGTTTTGTGAGTTTTGACAACCCGTCTAGCGCTCAAACTGCCATCCAGGCCATGAACGGCTTCCAGATCGGCATGAAGAGACTGAAGGTGCAGCTGAAGCGGCCGAAGGACGCCAACAGACCTTACTGAAGGAGGTGAGCTGCATAGAGATAGATGAGGAGACAAGGTCCACAGCAGCTATAATGTGTGTGAACATTAACAAGTCAGTGGATGTAACGGAGAACTCAGTTCTTAGCTGGCTGCTTTTCCTGTCAATAAAACTCACAGTAAATTGACTTTAATTAGGTGCAGCACTCAGTGGAAGTTTACATACAATCATCACGGGAATGAATGCAGTATTTCTTTGTATCAATATTATCATTTTATTTTCTATATAATGCCAGATTGCACAAGGGTCATTTAAAGGGAAACTGCTCTTTTTTTTGGAATTTTGCCTATCATTCACAATCCTTATGTAAGAGAACAATAAATGCATTCTAAATATTAAATGATGTAAATGTGATATAAAGTCTGCTGGAAAAAGCCTCTTAAAACATCCAAACACCTCCATTGTAAATATACAGGTAATGTAGTAACAGGCACGTTTATAATAATATTCATTATTTACGTATTTTGCTCATTTTTAAGCATACGCAGCGCATTAATTTCAAAAACGCATCACAAAGTTTGCTGTTTTTTCAACAACATCCTTGATGACTTCTTGCTGCAGACTTAATCAGAGCCAACAAACTAGTGTTGTCCCGATACCAATATTTTGGTACCAGTACCAAAATGTATTCCGTTACTTTTCGTTACTTTTCGATACTTTTCTAAATAAAGGGCACCACAAAAATTCCATTATTGGATTTTGTAAGAAAACTTTTTATGGTACATTAAACATTTGTTTCTAATTGCAGGTTTGTCCTTAAATAAAATAGTGAATATACCAGACAACTTGTTTTTTTAGTAGTAAGTAAACAAACAAAGGCTCTTAATTTAGCTGCTGACGTATGCAGTAAGGACAAGCGGTAGAAAATGAATTATTAATGTACTTGTTATTATTATCTGCTTGCTTTCTCTTTTACCATGTTCTATCTACACTTCTTTTCAAATGTAATCATCACTTTTTCTTCTGTTGTTTGGATGCTTTACATTAGTTTTGGATGATACCACAAATTTGGGGATCAATCTGATACCAAATTATTACAGAATTATACATTGGTCATATTCAAAGTCATCGTATATCCAGGAACATATTTCCTGAGTTTATAAACACAATATATATTTTTTAAAAATGAAAAAATGTTTTGTGATGCTAAAAATGATCGCTGTAATCATAGTCGTATCGACTTTTTAGTACTTTTTAGAAGTTGTATAGTACCGAATATGATTCATTAGTATCGCGGTACTATTCCAATGCCGGTATACCGTACAACCCAACAACAAACATAATAAAACATCACTTACTGTACAAGGTCTGTTGTCATCAGGATGCCGACTGCTAGGATGTCCATAAATTCCTATTTAATTAAAGAATGACTTATAATCCTCGCAAAGAAAATGGGGGTGGAACCAAGCGTCTTTTCTTGTCGTTCTCGCCATTAACGGGTCTAAATTGGCTGTCAAAGTGTACCAACTTGTCGGAATACGTCCTCATCCTTCTACTATCCAGGTGAGAGGCATGATTAATGATCTACAATAAACATCCAAAGTAAGGAAGCAAGGAAGCAGCTTACCACTCGATGATGTTAATATAGGCACACAAGCTCGTTATCACGGCGCCGCTATTAATAGTTCTTCTGCGTTAGCGCTTATAATAACATCACTAATACTTGATGATATTCAAGTCATTATATGCAGTATTGTTGGTGGTTTTTGGACGGGTTATTTATTGGGTTTTATGGTCGGAAGGCGGACCTCCAATTGGCTCCATTGTAAGCGGACTGTTATTTACGTTTGTTTAATATTTAGAATGCGTTAAAAAATGCTTGTCTTTCATAGTGATTGTGAACGATAGGCAAAATTCTAAAAAAAATTGTGCAGTTTCCCTTTAAGGATACATTTCGTATCGATTTTTTATCAGACTAAAGAGCCTTATCTCAGGAACCTTACTTACATGAAGAGCATGTTTATGTCACTGCATGGTCGCATGTTCACAATTTCTCCCGTTTTCTGTATCGCGTGCCGAGGATTAGGCGCATTAATTAAACCAGTGTTTCGTAATCATTTAATACAACTTTGCGGTCATTGATTGGCCACTAAAAAAAAAAAAAAATTGTAATACACTTTTCCACCACTTGTGGCAGTAATGACAATCTCTAACAAACAAGAAGTCTCGAGCTAAAGTCAGAGAGAAGTTTCTTAAAGTGCAAAAATGATGACTGACATGGTGAAACTGTATTCGTATTTATTCTTTAATTTTATTGCCAGTGTATATATCCATTGTTAATTTAGTTTCATTATTTTGCAGCGACATAATTGCATGTAAATATATTTTTCATTTATTTATATAGTGTTCTTACGCAGTACATTTGGTTAGTACTTATATTTCTAATCAGCCTGACCTAAGCCTAAGGTTTATTTGTTAAATAGATAATAATCTTTATGATTGACACATGGTTTCATATCATTTGAAAAGTTTGTAAACTGTAAGTAGGTTAGATATAATTATTGAATACTATTAAACTCAAGAGTGAGATTACCAATTCATTGTTAATGTTTTATTCTGTAGTGGAAAAGTTAGGCCCCCGGGTCAAAAAGGTTAAGAACCCCTGAATTAAACGATGGCTTTGCCGATTACTTTGGCCTCTCTCCAATGTGAGAGTGTGTGAAATGTTATGCAGAGGAGCGATCGCAATACAGTCACCTAAGCTGCAGGCGTAGCTCGTGTTTGTGTCGGTGTATTGATTGACAAAAAAAAAAAATCATTTGACGCTGCCAGAGAGACGTTACCAGCTGCAGTCAATCATGGTCACTAACGAGAAGTTAATTGGGTTTAGCCTTGTCAAGTTGAAACACATTCTTTAACCTTCATCGCCACTTATTAGTTATAAATTTGTACGATTATATCAGTTTTATGTCAAAATTAATTCAGCATTTTGCATGTACGTTGCATGAGTGTATGTAAACTTCTGACTAGAACTGTATAAGTTTATATGTATATTTGATGAATATATTACAGGGATGAATTTTAGGCCATGTCCACAAAAATAAATGTTTTCCAAAACGCACATTTAGCCGCCTTTAAGAGCAACCGCGGTTGTCCACCATGCGATGACGTACATCGTCTGTGAAATCCCCGTGAGAGAGAAAACAACAATATGTTTGAAGTTATCAGCTGTAACTAGAGATGTCCGATAATGGCTTTTTTTTCCGATATTGTCCAACTCTTAATTACCGATTCTGATATCAACCAATATACACAGTCGTGGAATTAACACATTATTATGCCTAATTTTGTTGTGATGCCCTGCTGGATGCATTAAACAATATAACAAGGTTTTCAAAATAAATCAACTCAAGTTATGGAAAAAAAATGCCAACATGGCTCAAAACAGCAGATTGGAATTTGGGACATGCTCTCCCTGAGAGAGCATGAGGAGCTTGAGTTGGGGGGGGTGTGTGTACATTGTAGCGTCCCGGAAGAGTTAGTGCTGCAAGTGGTTCTGGTTATTTGTTCTGTTGTGTTTATGTTGTGTTCATGTTCTCAAGAAATGTGTTTCTCATTCTTGTGTGGTGTTGGTCCACAGTGTGGCGCATATTTGTAACAGTGTTAAAGTTGTTTATACAGCCACCCTCAGTGTGACCTATATGGCTGTTGACCAAGTATGCGTAGCATTCACTTGTGTGTGTGAAAAGCCCTAGATATTATGTGATTGGGCCGGCACGCGAAGGCAGTGCCTTTAAGGTTTATTGGCGCTCATTACTTCTCCATATGTCCGTTTTAAAAAGTAATTTTACTTTTTGAAACCGATACCGAAAATTTACCAATATTATATTTTAAAACATTTTACGGCCAATAATATCGGCAGGCCGATGTTATCGGACATCTCTAGTTATAACAGTATGTCACCTGCAAGCATCAGATGCCAATAGTGATTTAAGTTTAACTCTTGTACATACTATGAATAAAAAATATCAGCTTTTTTTGTAGCGGTGTAGCATGCAAGGACGGGAGTGGAAGACGTGTCAAAAGATGGAGTTAACTGTCTTAATGACATTCAGACTTTACTTCAATCAATAACGGAGCAGCATCTCCTCATCCGTTGCTCAATAGTGCAACAACAACGCCAGAAATGCGTCCCGTGAAAAACTGTCCGACCGGAACTCTCAAATAACTCAAGTTCCGTGGGGAAATTATGTAAAGCCACTTTGCTGATATGTTTAAACGCTTCCATAAGTTAGAACTTTACGCTACTTTAAATTAGAAATGGCAACAGCAGAAGGGTGAATGTCCCATAACGAGAACGTAGTGAAAAAGAACAAGCACATTTTCAGGACTTATGCAGATCCCAAATGCAGATCAGCAGGTACCGGAAGGTAAGAAAAGTTGCTTTTGCACAATATTGCGAAACAAAACGGCAAATAATATGTCAGTGTGGAAGTCGCTTCCCAGCAGCTCCACTGTAGACACGGCACAAAAGCCAAGCGTGCAGGTTTAACAAAGTTTTAATGTTTTCGAACAGATTTTTCCAAAGTCTTTTCGGCATGTCGTGACGTTGCCGTCACTCCCGATCCTCTCTCCTTCCTTTGCTCCCGGCTGCTTACTGTTAAAGACAACAGATGATTAGATTAACACGTACCACCTGTGAAATCTAATCACATGCCAGCTGTGTCTCGCCATCCTCCTAGCTGATGGTGCTCCGCTCTCAACACCATTGCCAGAGGCGGTGACCTTTGCTCCTGCAGGTGCGCTGACGCACTTCCCTCCACAGTCTGATAATGGGTGCCATAGTAATACTTGTATCTCTGACTACGTTAGCCGTAACGGGCTACCGTAATCCATCAAGCGGTGTGGCTTCAAAGTCGTGCTCAAACATTTTGACGGATTTTTGAGCGCCGTGTGTAATGTTCTTTATTTTTAACGGAACATTTAATGTTTTGGTGTCGTTTACTGGCATCATATTGCGGTCTACGTGTATCTCTTATGTGTGACTGCCATCTACTGGTCACACTTGTCATTACACCGTTTACCAAATAAAATTGCTTCAAGGTCGGTAAGCACAACCAGAATTATTCCGTAGATTAGGCACGCCGGGTTATAAGGAGCACTGTCGAGTTTTGTGGGGAAAAAAGACTTTTTGTGCGCCACATAGTCCGAAAAATACGGTAATCGATTTGAGTTTGCATCGTATATTGTACACATATTTAAAAAATATGCGTTTTTTTTAATGAAAGTTTGTGTGGACATGTTTTTTTCCCAGTGAGTACCTGCAATATCCTCCTTAGATCAGACATGCTGTGTAGCCTTCTGCCCGTCATTAATTTTTCTTTCACTTTTCATTTATTGTTTTTGTGCTGTGCCATGCGCCATTTTTCCTGACACAAAATCGCCACGCTCAAGACCGTCCCGTGGACATACATATATCATGGAGATGTGCGTCGCTATGGCTACGGTTGCTTAGCAGCCACTTAAACCTCTCTCTCCCCCCCTCCTTCTCACCGCGTCGTAAGTTAATTGGCCTGTGTTGGTTGCTGTGGCGATATTGCCTGTGATGGTTGCCGTTAGCGTTTGTTTTTGTTTTCTTTTTTAATTCATTTTTGGGACCGTTGCCTTGATTCACCATGCTCAACTGCATGGCGGGTTACTGTGGCGACCGTGAACTGTGTTTGGTGCGTTGTGAGTTTCCTCTTATTATTTTGTCGTGGTTTGAATCCTTGCAAACACTGATCAATAAGTCACATCACCTCCGTATCTGTGAGGAACTGATTATCATGACATGTTCTAAATTTCAATACAACCAAAACAAGTCCATCAAACATGGATGTAATACATTTGTTGTTGTTTTGTTTCTTTGTGTTTTTTTTTTAATCTGTCATGATTATCATTCTTACACTTTCCCTTTGTTTAGTTGGTCGGTGTGGTAGTTTTCTGTGAGGCCATGAGGGGTTTTTCTTTGCTGTAACTCAATTCCATGTGATTTTGTGCTTGAACGTTGGTTGTTTTTGTGAGACTGGAAATGCAATGATTGTGTTTGTCTACATTGTGGAGCAGGTAATGTTTACGTCCAAAGATTTGTATTAATGTACAGTCGCGATCCAAAGTTTACGTACACTTGTAAGGAAAATACTGCCATGGCTGTCTTGAGTTTCCAATCATTTCTACAACTCTTATTTTTTTGTGATGGAGTGATTGGAGCACATACTTGTTGGTCACAAAATAGATTCATAAAGTTTGGTTCTTTTGTGAATTTATTATGGGTCGACTGAAAATGTGACCAAATATGTTGGGTCAAAAGTATACATACAGCAATGTTAAGATTTGCTTACATGTCCCTTGGCAAGTTTCACTGCAATAAGGCGCTTTTGGTAGCCATCCACAAGCTTCTGGTTGAATTTTTAACCAGTCCATTTGACACAATTGGTGCAGTTTAGCTAAATTTCTTGGTTTTCTGGCATGGACTTGTTTCTTCAGCATTGTCCACATGTTTAAGTCAGGACTTGGAAAAGGCCATTCTAAAACCTTAATTCTAGCCTGATTTAGCCATTCCTTTACCGCTTTTAACGAGTGTTTGGGGTCATTGTCCTGTTGGAACACCCAACTGCGCCCAAGACCCAACCTCCGGGCTGATGATTTTAGGTTGTCCTGAAGAATTTGGAAGTAATCTTCCTTTTTCTTTTTCCCATTTATTCTCTGTAAAGCACCAGTTCCATTGGCAGCAAAACAGGCCCAGAGCATAATACTACCATCACCATGCTTGACGGTATGCATGGTGTTCCTGGGATTAAAGGCCTCACCTCTTCTCCTCCAAACATATTGCTGGGTATTGTGGCCAAACAGCTCAATTTTTGTTTCATCTGACCACAGAACTTTCCTCTAGAAGGTGTTTAGCCACAATACCAGGCAATATGTTTGGAGGAAAAGAGGTGAGGCCTTTAATCCCAGGAACACCACACCTAAAGTCAAGCATGTTGGTGGTAGTATTATGCTCTGGGCCTGTTTTGATGCCAATTGTTTACAGAGAGTAAATGGGACAATGCAAAAGGAGGATTACCTCCAAATTCTTCAGGACAACCTAAAATCATCAAACCAGAGGTTGGGTCTTGGGCGCAGTTGGGTGTTCCAACATGTCAATGACCCCAAACACACGTCAAAAGTGGTAAAGGAATGGCGAAATCAGGCTAGTATTAAGGTTTTAGAATGGCCTTCCCAAAGTTCTGACTTAAGCATGTGAACCAAACTTCATGGATGTTTTTTGTGACCAACAAGTATGTGCTCCAATCACTCTATCACAAAAAAATAAGAGTTGTAGAAATTATTGGAAAGTCAAGACTGCCATGACATTATGTTCTTTACAAGTGTATGTAATGTTTTGATCGCGACTGTAAGTGTGCTTGAGTGTGAGACTAAGTGAAATGAAGCATATTCTCCTGACAGCTAGCGTCCTCTGAAGTGGACGTTTGTTTGTCCACTGAATCTAGGAAAAAAATAGCCGTAGTGCGCGTCCGCAAAAGTCCACTGTCAAGGACGCTTTCTGTCAGGGGGCGTTTAAATTTATATCAAGAGACAGAAGAAGAAGAATCGTGTGTGTTATTTCTGAGACACTACTTTTGAAGGTTTTGGGTTAAGCTGTTTGGTTTATGTGACATGTGCTGAGGAACTACATTCCTCTTCAGGAATTCTGGGAGACCAAAAACATAAAATTTTTGATAAATGTCGTCACTGTCCAATCAAAAAGCATGTATCTTCTCAGATTTCGACAGATTTCAAGAAATCAAAAAAACCCAGGCAAAGAATAAAGAATTTAATAACCAAATGGCGTAGCATAGCCTTAACGGTCTGTATCAGGGGTGCCCATTACGTCGATCGCGATCGACTGGTCGATCTCGGAGGGTGTCAGTCCATCTCAAGCCAGGCATTAAAAAATATACATAAAAATGAGCAATCATCAATAATACCAAGACTTCACTTTCGTCAGTTGTTTGACATTCTCGGCACCCGAGGATCTTGTGAGATGACGCTGGCTGCTGCAAGCTCATATTTAAGAAAAAAATCACTAACAGGGCGGACGCAGAGAAACACATTTTATTTCTAGAGACTCCGTACCTACTGTCAAAACTCTAAAGACCGACTGCACAGTTCCTGTCTTCACCATAAAAGACCTGTTTCATCCTGCCTGTGCTAACAAAATAAGAGTCTCAGAAAGCTAGCGTGCACAAGCTAGCAAGCTACGGAGTTTGATGCCAATGTATTTCTCCCCCGCCCTCAGCGACCGCTTTCTCACTTGCTTGCCCACCCGCACTCTCACTGACGTCACTCACCTGCTGCCAGACATTAAAGGGCCACACACACATATGCTACTCTCATAACAAAGTGTTTAAAAACGAGTATGCAAGTTGGACAAATGAGATGCCAAATCCAACCACTTTCATGTGGTATTGGACAGAAAGGAGGACTTTTTTTTCCTCCATTTGAAAATGCGGACGTTATCAGCACCACTGTCTAATTCCAATCAATGCAAGTCATCAGAATCAAATACACCAACTTATATTCTTGTCTTCATGAAAGAAAAGAATCTACGTGTGTTAAACATGCTTGTATTATCATTAAACACCATTAACTTGTTAACAAAAATGTCTCTTTCATAAATAAATAAATATAAATTATAAATAGGAATGAGGTAGATCTCCTCGACTTGGTCAATTGAAAAGCAGCTCGCCTGCAGAAAAAGTGTGAGCGCCCCTGGTCTATATGATTATATATTATGCCAGCACATGCACCATCAACTATGCAATAGGATGCAAGTGTTTTGGGCGTCCTCTAACACCTGTTAACATTTGCATTTTGAAATATGGGAAATTTCACATGGAGACAAAACACAAACAAAACAAAACAAAAAAATTATACATATATATATATATATATATATATATATATGTATATGTATGTACATACAGTACAGGCCTAAAGTTTGGACACACCTTCTCATTCAATGCGTTTTCTTTATTTTCATGACTATTGTCACCGAAGGCATCAACACTATGAAAGAACACATGTGGAATTATGCACTTAACAAAAAACGTGAAATAACTAAAAACATGTTTTATATTCTCCTTCCTTCAAAATAGCCACCCTTTGCTCTGATTACTGTTTCGCACACTCTTGGCATTCTCTCAATGAGCTTCAGGAGGTAGTCAACCTGAAATGGTTTACACTTCACAGGTGTGCTTGGAAGCTCATCAAGAGAATGCCAAGAGTGTGAAAAGCAGTAATCAGAGCAAACGGTGGCTATTTTGAAGAAACTAGTATATAAATCATGTTTTCAGGTATTTCGCCATAACTCCACATGTGTTCTTTCATATATATATATTTATCCATCCATCCATCCATTTTCTACCGCTTATTCCCTTTCGGGGTCGCGGGGGGCGCTGGCGCCTATCTCAGCTACAATCGGGCGGAAGGCGGGGTACACCCTGGACAAGTCGCTACCTCATCGCAGGGCCAACACAGATAGACAGACAACATTCACACTCACATTCACACACTAGGGCCAATTTAGTGTTGCCAATCAACCTATCCCCAGGTGCATGTCTTTGGAGGTGGGAGGAAGCCGGAGTACCCGGAGGGAACCCACGCATTCACGGGGAGAACATGCAAACTCCACACAGAAAGATCCCGAGCCTGGATTTGAACCCAGGACTGCAGGAACCTCGTATTGTGAGGCAGACGCACTAACCCCTCTGCCACCGTGAAGCCCATATATATATATATATATATATATATATATATATATATATATATATATATATATATATATATATATATATATATATATATATATATATATATATATATATATATATATATATATATGCACGCATGCAGGAGTCTATCACAGCTGCACTCAGGTAGAAGGCGAGGTACAACCCTAACAAGTCGCCACCTCATTGCAGGGCCAATACAGATAGAAAGACAACATTCTTAAATATATATATATATATATATATATATATATATATATATATATATATATATATATATATATATATGTATGTATGTATGTGTATATATATATATATGTATGTATATATATATATATATATATATATATATATATATATATATATATGTATGTATGTATGTGTATATATATATATATATGTATATATATATATATACAGTATGTATATACTGTATATATATATATAAATGTGTATTTTATTTATATTTATACATATATTATTATTATTATAATATGCGTGTGTGAGTGTATGTGTGTACATATATATGTATGTATGTGTATACTGTATATGTGTATATATGTATATACTGTATATATATATATGTATATACTGTATATATATATGTATATACTGTATATATATATAAAAATGTGTATTTTATTTATATTTACACATAAATTATTATTATTATTACATGCGTGTGTGTGTGTGTGTGTGTGTGTGTGTGTGTGTGTGTGTGTGTGTGTGTGTGTGTGTGTGTGCGTGCGCAGGCCGCATGCTACTTACTTACTTATTACGCTCAATAATAATATTGGGTTAGATTTATATAGTGCTTTTCTAGACACTCAACGCGCTTAACAGAGAACTGAGAACCCATTATTTATTCACTTCACATTCACAATGATGTTTGTAAGCTACATTTATCGCCACATCTGCCCCGGGGTAGACTTAGGGCTGGGCGATATGGCTGGAAAAGTATATCTCCATATATTTTTACTTAAATTCGATATATGAATGTATCTCGACATATTTTGCGGTGAAAGTAAAATAGCCAGCATGTTGGAAGGGGGGTTAGTGCATCTACCTCACAATACGAAAGTCCTGGGTTTGACCTTGCGCTCGGGATCTTTCTGTGTGGAGTTTGCATGTTCTCCCATTGACTACGTAGGTTCCCTACGGGTACTCCGGCTTCCTCCCACTTCCAAAGACATGCACCTGGGGATAGGTTGATTGGCAACACTAAATTGGCCCTAGTGTGTGAATGTGAGTGTGAATGTTGTCTGTCTATCTGTGTTGGCCTTGCGATGAGGGGGTGACTTGTCCAGGGTGTACACCGCCTTCCACCCGATTGCAGCTGTGATAGGCTCCAGCACCCCCCGCAACCCTGAAAGGGACAAGGGGTAGAAATGGATGGATGGATATATTTATGTTTATTAATTATAGTGAAGTGAAAATACGTGTTTGCCCAATGAATTTGTTCAGTGTTCAGGCTTGTCACTTACTGCTGTCTCGCAGGGCGCTCGTGCACACACACACACACACACACACAAACACACACACACACACACAATAATTTACCTTGTTATTATAGAATTGTTTTATTTTATCCTAACAAATGCAATTTGGAGATACATGCTCTTGTTGGACAATGACCATGTGTTTATTTAGAATTTTAAATCAACATACATTTGTCCTGCTCAGTGAAACCGGGCATCTGCATGCGACCAACAAGAAGTAGGAAATAAAAAGAACTTATTATAATATAGAGTACATTTTTCAACATTTAAATAAACTAATATGCAGTATTTTTTATCAGTTTAGCCTCACAGCCGAGTAGAAACACAATAATAATAATAAGCGTAAAGAAATCAAAATAAAATAAAATAAAAATTGATTGTCTCTCCTCCAAAGTCAACTGGCATAGGCTCCAGCTCACCCGTGATACTGAATAAGTTAAACCAGGGGTCACCAACGAGATGCCCGCGGGCACCAGGTCGCCCGTAAGGACCAGATGAGTCGCCCGCTGGCCTGTTCTAAAAATAGCTCAAATAGCAGCACTTACCAGTGAGCTGCCTCTATTTTTTTTTAATTTGATTTATTTAATAGACAGCTGGTATCGCTTTGCTCGACAAGAGAGACAAAACTCAAATAGAATTTGAAAATCCAAGAAAATATTTTAAAGACTTGGTCTTCACTTGTTCAAATAAATTAATTTATATTTTTACTTTGCTTCTTATAACTTTCAGAAAGACAATTTTAGAGAAAAAATACAACCTTAAAAATTATTTGGGGATTTTTAAACACATATACCTTTTTACCTTTCAAATTCCTTCTTCTTCTTTCCTGACAATTTAAATCAATGTTCAAGTAAATTTTTTTTTTTTTATTGTAAAGAATAATAAATACATTTTAATTTAATTCTTCATTTTAGTTTCTGTTTTTTCGACGAAGAATATTTGTGAAATATTTCTTCAAATTTATTATGATTAAAATTAAAATAAAATATTCTGGCAAATCTAGAAAATCTGTAGAATCAAAAATTAATCTTATTTCAAAGTCTTTTGAATTTCTTTTAAAATTTTTGTTCTGGAAAATCTAGAAGAAATAATGATTTGTCTTTGTTAGAAATATAGCTTGGTCCAATTTGTTATATATTCTAACAAAATGCAGATTAGATTTTAACCTATTTAAAACATGTCATCAAAATTCTCAAATTTATCTTAATCAGGAAAAATTACTAATGATGTTCCAAAAATTCTTTTTTTTTATTTTTTCAAAAAGATTCAAATTAACTAGTTTTGCTCTTCATTTTTTTCGGTTAAATTTTGAATTTTAAAGAGTCGAAATTGAAGATAAACTATGTTTCAAAATTTAATTTTCATTCTTTTTGTGTTTTCTCCTCTCTTAAACCGTTCAATTAAGTGTTTTTTTCATCATTTATTCTCTACAAAAAACCTTCCATAAAAGGAAAAAAAATGTACGACGGAATGACAAAGAGAAATACCCTTTTTTTTCATATATATAGATTTATTTATTAAAGGTAAATTAAATTAAAAAAAAGTAAATTGAGCAAATTTCTGCCAATTTATTTAAGCGTGTATCAAACTGGTAGCCCTTCACATTAATCAGAACCAAGAAGTAGCTCTTGGTTTCAAAAAGGTTGGTGACGCCTGGGTTAAACCATACAAAATGAACAATAAAAGAGTAATGGTAGTAATAAAATCTATCCATCCATTCTGTATATTGCTTGTCCTCATTTGTCTCACAGATGAAGCTGGAGGCTATACCAGCTGAAGGGTGAGAGGCAGTGTGGCCCCTGGACTGGGGGGCAGCCAATCACAGGACAAACCATGCAGTATTTATCATGAAATACAATAAAATAAAATGTAAGGACTAACTAAATAAAGTCAATTTTGGTAGTGAGAACGCCTGCCTAGGGAGGTGTTTCGGGCACGTCCGACCGGTAGGAGGCCACGGGGAAGACCCAGGACACGTTGGGAAGACTATCTCTCCCGGCTGGTCCTGGGAACGCCTCACGATCCCCCGGGAGGAGCTGGACGAATTGGCTGGGGAGAGGGAAGTCTGGGCTTCCCTGCTTAGGCTGCTGCCCCCGCGACCCGACCTCGGATAAGCGGAAGAAGATGGATGGATGGAATTTAAAAATAAATGTATTTTAAAAAGTACTCCTATTTACCTAAGAGGAAGAAACAGGCCCTGTTAAAAAAAACGATGATGATGTTGATATTTTGTAAGAAAAAAAATGAATTAAACAATTTGCACAAAAACTAGTAAGGGGGCTGGGGTTGCACAAATATATTCTTTGAATGTTGTTTTAAAAAATAATTAGACACAAAGTGCTCTGAATGACTTGCAGCCAGCCAAAATAGGCTATCAATAGTCCACCCATCCATCCATCCATTTCCTACCGCTTATTCCCTTTTTGGGGTCGCGGGGGGCGCTTTTAATAGTCACCAGGGACCATAATATGTAAATCTCCTTCACGGATGTGTATTTTGGTACCTCGGAAAACTAAATTGTGTGAAAACCAAAGCAATTATTCCAAGAATGAATTGTCTAAATCGGTTTTAAACACAATAAAAATACAAACACAAAATAGGAAATGATTATAGTTTTGCATGCAAAAAAAAAACATGGTAAATACTAGGAGTGTGGGGAAAAAATTGATTCGAATACGAATCGAATCAAATACGTTGTGTGATTCAGAATTGATTCTCATTTTTTAAAAATCGATTTTTATTTTTTTATTTAATTTTTTTTTTTAGTCAATCCAACAAACCACTACACAGCAATACCATAACAATGCAATCCAATTCCAAAACCGAACCTGACCCAGCGACACTCAGCAATAAACAGAACAATTGAGAGGAGACACAAACACAACACAGAACAAACCAAAAGTAGTGAAACAAGAATCAATATTATCAACAACAGTATCAATATTAGTTATAATTTCTGCATAGCAGTGATTAAAAATCCCTCATTGACATTATCATTAGACATTTATAAAAAATAAAAAAAGAACAATAGTGTCACAGTGGCTTACACTTGCATCGCACCTAATAAGCTTGACAACACACTGTGTCCAATGTTTTCACAAAGATAAAATAAGTCATATTTTGGGTTCGTTTAATAGGGGATCCCATTTTGAAAATTCCTAGCGCCAACACTGATGGAGTATTGGTGCGTGCAAAACAGCAGCAGGCGGCTGTGGCCTGCGGGCCGGTTCTAATTCTAATCAACTATCATCCCTGGGGCCAAAGATAATTCAGATCTTGACTTTGACACCCCTGCCTTAATGAGTATGTGACATACTCACTAGCTGTATTGACACTGCACTGACATAATGTTGGTGATTTTTTTAATAATAGCTATGCAGAAAGTATAATAAGAGGTGCAACTCTCATCAATGAGCCAAATAGTAAACAGGAAAATAAGATTAACATTATTTGGCGCTGTAAGATCAAAAACGTCCTACACTACAAAAGTTTTGGTACGTCTGCAGATGCCCTGTTTGCAACAGCGCCATCACCCGACGGATGGAGGGACTTGGAAAGAAAATGATGGCGCCTCAATCCCAAAATCTCAAAAATGCATAATTGAAGCGTAAAAACCAAAGACATTGGCGTGAATACCTACCAGAATTCCTATTGTGCATGTTCTTAATTCATTTGCCTGCCAAAATGAGATTATTTACAAGAATGTGCGTACACTTACAGAAGTATGACTGAGCTGCATGGATGCCATGACTGAGATGGAAAACTGCCAGCCTGGTCAGTGTGTGGTTTGGTCCTTGCATTGTCTTTTCACGACCAGGAATTGAAACACCAAATAAGGATTGGTTTAATTACATTTTATTTTGAAACACAAAAAAATAATATTTAAAAAACAAAGCGTTCTTTTTTTAATGTTGAAGATCAATAACTACATCTAAAGTTTTATTTTTGTTTCATATTTTGTGTAACCAAAATTAAACTCATGAGTCAGCATAAATGAAAAAAACTCACCCCCAAAAAAATGTTTACTATTCCGACACCAGAACTAAAGGTTGCTACTAAAAACGGATTGTGAACTGGCATGTTTGTCCGTATACCTTCCGTTCATTTTATTTCCAATTCTTTGGAAATATAAAATTTTGGCCAATTTTTTTCCATTTTTTATTTCTGAAACAAAAGTTAGACAACTATTTAATGAGACTTTTTTAAAACAATAGGATGCCTGCTGAACACAGATGGTCCGTGTACCTTTTAGTCATTATATTTACAATTCTGAAATGCAAATAGAAAAATTAAATCAGGGCCGTTTTTTGGATTTTTATTATATATGGCAGATTTTAAAACAAACAAAAAAGGATTGTTGTTTTTTAAATATTGCCGTGAAATTGGATTTTGTGCTGTTTTCCTTTTATGGATTTTTATTTGTCCAGATAAACACAAAAATCTAATATATGTTCATCCAAAATGCAAAATTGCGTGTTTATTTGTGTGATGACAAATTAAACCAGAAGCAATTAACATTTTGCATGTTTTTAGCATGACGGTAACACCTTTCTTCAGCTTTGTTTTATTGTCCTTTTAAAAGGGTCTTTTTAAATAGTTGTCCAACTTTTGTTTCAGAAATAGAAAAAAGTGGTCCAAAATAAACCTCGGATTCAGGAGGAACATTGTGGTTTTCGTCCTGGTCGTGGAACTGTGGACCAGGTCTATACTCTCGGCAGGGTCCTTGAGGGTGCATGGGAGTTTGCCCAACCAGTTTACATGTGCTTTGAGGACTTGGAGAAGGCATTCGACCGTGTCCCTCGGGAAGTCCTGTGGGGAGTGCTCAGAGAGTATGGGGTACCGGACTGTCTTATTGTGGCGGTCCGTTCCCTGTACGATCAGTGTCAGAACTTGGTCCGCATTGCCGGCAGTAAGTCGGACACGTTTCCAGTGAGGGTTTGACTCCGCCAAGGCTGTCCTTTGTCACCAATTTTGTTCATAACTTTTATGGACAGAATTTCTAGGCGCAGTCAAGGCGTTGAGGGGTTCCGGTTTGGTGGTCGCGGGATTAGGTCTCTGCTTTTTGCAGATGATGTGGTCCTGATGGATTCATCTGGCCGGGATCTTCAGCTCTCACTGGATCGGTTCACAGCCGAGTGTGAAGCGACCAGAATGAGAAACAGCACATCCAAGTCCGAGTCCATGGTTCTCTCCCGGAAAAAGGTGGAGTGCCATCTCCGGGTTGGGGAGGAGACCCTGCCCCAAGTGGAGGAGTTCAAGTACCTAGGAGTCTTGTTCACGAGTGGGGGAAGAGTGGATCGTGAGATCGACAGGCGGCGTCTTCAGTAATGCGGACCTTGTACCGATCTGTCGTGGTGAAGAAGGAGCTGAGCCGGAAGGCAAAGCTCTCAATTTACTGGTCGATCTACGTTCCCATCCTCACCTATGGTCATGAGCTTTGGGTCATGACTGAAAGGACAAAATCACGCGTACAAGCGGCCGAAATGAGTTTCCTCCGCCGGTTGGCGGGGCTCTCCCTTAGAGATAGGGTGAGAAGCTCTGCCATCCTGGGGGAGCTCAAAGTAAAGCCGCTGCTCCTCCACATTGAGAGGAGCCAGATGAGGTGGTTCGGGCATCTGGTCAGGATGCCACCCGAACGCCTCCCTAGGGAGGTGTTTAGGGCACGTCCAACCGGTAGGAGGCCACGGGGAAGACCCAGGACACGTTGGGAAGACTATGTCTCCCGGCTGGCCTGGGAACGTCTTGAGATCCCCCGGGAGGAGCTAGACGAAGTGGCTGGGGAGAGGGAAGTCTGGTTAGGCTGCTGCCCCCGCGACCCGACCTCGGATAAGCGGAAGAAGATGGATGGATGGATGGTCCAAAATGTGTTTTTTGATTTGCATTTAAGAATTGGAAATAGAATGAATGGAAAGTACGCGCACCCTTGTCTTTGCAGTCTATTCAGTTGAATATAGGTTAAAAAAGGATTTGCAAATCATCCATCCATCTTCTTCCGCTTATCCGAGGTCGGGTCGCGGGCAGTGTTAATTTTGACAGCAAAATTTGATTTAGTTTTAGTCATAGTCTTTTGACCAAAATGTAATTTAGTTTTAGTCATAATTTAGTTATTTAAATTGTTTTAGTTTTAGTCTAGTTTTAGTTGACGAAATATCATACGATTATAGTCGACGAAAACTAGAGTAGATTTAGTCGACTAAAGGGTAATATGTAAACTTTCCCTTCAATTTCTGAAAGTCAAAGCAAAACAGCGGAAAAATCACCGATACAAGTCGTATTTTGATGAAAATCATGTCTCAAATTTAGTATTTCACGAGTAAGCCGTGTAATAAACGGGATAACGTCGAGTGAGTTGTATGTTGTGGAAAATTCTTACCTGAGTGTGGATTTCGGGGTGATTCGACTGTAAATGTCGCTTCAAGTTTGTTGTGTTTTTCCCCGTAATCCTCGCGCTGCATTTCTTGTTATCTTTGACGTCAAATATAAAATTTCCCCATTTGTCCTCTCTCCTCTTCCTCCCCGGCGTTGACAGGTTGTCTTCTGCAGCGCATTCCCGGGTCAGTCTCAAACGCAAACTACGTTTACGTAACTTCCTTACCACGTCGCTCTGATTGGTTCTCTTCCCAACTCCTCCCGCCTCTTCTTAACGAAACGAGTTCCAATTGGATCTCGTCTCTGGCAGACATTTTCGTCTCGTTTTTATTTGTTGACGAATCTGTCAATACACCTCGTCATCGTCTTAGTCCACGTAAATTATTTTTTATTTAGTCATTGTCTCGTTTTAGTCAGAAAAAAAAGGTCGTTGACGATAACTATGACGAAAATTTTTCGTCAACAAAATTAACACTGGTCGCGGGGGCAGCAGCCTAAGCAGGGAAGCCCAGACTTCCCTCTCCCCAGCCACTTTGTCCAGCTCCTCCCCGGGGGATCCCGAGGTGTTCCCAAGCCAGCCGGGAAACATAGTCTTCCCAACGTGTCCTGGGTGTTCCCCCGTGGCCTCATACCGGTCGGACGTGCCCTAAACACCTCCCGAGGGAGGCGTTCGGGTGGCATCCTGACCAGATTTGCAAATCATTCTGTTTTTATTTACGATTTACACAACGTTTTGTATTTCAAAATAAAATTCAAAGAAACCATTCCTTGTTTTTCCAATTCCCATTCATGGAAAAAAAAAATGTATTGACCAAAACATACACTAACCCAGCTTGGGTACAAGCAGTGTGCATTAACACCTCTAGGAATGAGCGTAAACAAATGTCTACTTATTTCATGTGCTTTAAATGCCTTTTTTGTTTGTCTTTCTCCTTCTCTCCTCTTTCTGTCCCTCTCAATTTTTTTGTTTACCTCCAGAAGATTTTAGGAGTTCAATCAAGAGAAAAAAAAGCCACCTCGAGGGATGACCCGGCCTTGTTTGGTTGTTCGACCAACCATGTTAGCACAGGAGCGTCGCCTCACAAAAAGCAGCGTCACGTGCTAAACGCTTTCCTCGAGCAACAGCCAAACGCAGTAACGTTATCATCAAAAAGCATACCGAGCGGCTGAATGAGTTCCTAATCATTCCACAGCGGGATACATTCACACGATGTACATATTCTAGTGTCAGTGTTCTACATGTTAAAAAGAAAAACCACATCACTGGTGAGATGTGATACTGAACAGGGTTCTACTGTATAGTGATTTGTGTCAGAAGGGGAATGGAAATTTATTCTGTATGACCTCGACTGGTCATTTTGTTATGTAGTTAGTTTGATTTTTATGATGGGCTTTTAAAACAGAAAGACGCTTGAGTAGATTCCGCTGTACAAAAAAAAAAAAAAAAAAAAATACTACTTTTCAAATTCACAAAGTGGAAGGAAGGGCTGGGATATTTTATATCTTTTATGTTGTATGCTTAATTTGTTTAGTTATCAACTTGATGAGAAGTACCGGTATGTGCATTTTTTATTTATTTTTAACTAATTTAAAAAAAAGAAGATAATGGATTCCTTCAAGACAATGAATATACTTATTATAGAGTTTTTAATGACATACATTTAAGGACATGTTTCTTTATTTATTCTCTACAATCGCTGTTTTAAAACAATAAAGTACAATTTAGAAGAAATCGTTGTGGTTTTAATGCGTGAACTCTTTGAAATGGAAAAAATATGGATGATGTTGCTCTAACTCAGGGGTCGGGAACCTTTTTGGCTGAGAGAGCCATACAAGCCAAATATTTTTAAAAGTATTTCCGTGAGAGCTATATAATTATTATTTTTTTAACACTGAATACAACTATATGCGTGCTCTTTTAAGAAAGACCAACATTTTTAGAGTATAATAAGTATTTTATTCTTTTTAATAACATTGTTATTCTGAGGCTAACCAAAAATAAATAAAATACTTCTTACCATTAATGCGACTTCTTCCAACCGGATGGATGGATGAAAATGCATGAGAATGTTTTATATTTTGAACGTTATTTTTGACACTGTGATTACCAGCGGAATTATTCATTACTTATCGTGTTAAGCAATGTCAGCTAAGATTTATCGGAGAGCCAGATGCAGTCATCAAAAGAGCCACATCTGGCTCTAGAGCCATAGGTTCCCTACCCCTGCTCTAACTTGTGGTCTTTCCCCTTCTAAGGATTTCTAGAAAAGTGCAGCGGAGCAAGATTACTTCAATAAAACTAATAGTAACACTTTGATATGGGGAACATATTCACCGTTAATGACTTGCTTATTAACATGCAAATTAGTAACATTTTGGCTCTTAATTAGTATTTATTAATGCCTTATTCTGCATGGCCTTATTAAAACCCTAACCAAATAACTCTAAATTAGGTCTTTGTTACTTAGAACAGTGGTTCTTAACCTTGTTGGAAGTACCGAAACCCAGCACTTTCATATTAGTGAAAAATATATATATATTTTTTTTCAAAATTCAAGACAAAGTTATACGTATGTTTTTGGTAACACTTTAGTATGGGGAACATATTCTAAGTAACAATGACTTAATTTAGAGTTATTTGAACACTAGGGGAACATATTCTAAGTAACAAAGACTTAATTTAGAGTTATTTGGAAACTAGGGGAACATATTCTAAGTAACTCCGTCAGTCTACCCCAGGGCAGCTGTGGCTACTGATGTAGCTTACCACCACCAGGTGTGAATGAATGTTGAGTCCCACTTCTCTGTGAGCGCTTTGAGTGTCTAGAAAAGCGCGATATAAATCTAAGTTATTATTATTATTGTTAATTCAGAGATATTTGGAAACTAGGGGAACAAATTCTAAGTAACAAAGACTTAATTTAGAGTTATTTGGAAACTAGGGGGACAAATTCTAAGTAACAAAGACTTAATTTAGAGTCATTTGGAAACTAGGGGAACATATTCTAAATAACAATGACTTAATTTAGAGTTATTTGGACACTAGGGGAACATATTCTAAGTAACAGAGTTGTTTGGTTAGGGTTATAATAAGGCCATGCCGAATAAGGCATTAATAAGTACTTAATAATGACTAGTTAAGAGCTAATATGTTAGTAATTTGCATGTTAATAAGCAACTAATCTATGGTGAATATGGTCCCCATACTAAAGTGTAACAATGTTTTTTTTTACTGGTGCACAAAATGAACCGTGCATGAACATCACCTTGTTCAAACAACAAAACCGACATCATTCAGCTGTTGCCGTATCCGTAATACGCTAATAGGGAGAAGTTTGTATTCATACGATGAGTCGTGTGTGTTTTGACCTCCGCCGAACCCCTAAGGCCGACTCACCGAACCCAGGTTAAGAACCACTGACTTAGAATATGTTCCCCTACTGTCCAAAAATGGTTAGGGTTAGAGCAGTGGTTCTTAACCTGGGTTCGATCAAACCCTAGGGGTTCGGCGGAGGTCAAAACACACCCGACTCATCGTGCAAATAAAAACTTCTCCCTATCGGTGTATTACGGATACAGCTGACTGATTTGCAGGTGTGTAATTTGTTGTGAGTTTACGCACTGTTGGTTTTGTTGTTTGAACAAGGTGATGTTCATTCACGGTTCATTTTGTGCACCAGTAAAAAAAACATGGTAACACAGGGGTCACCAAAGCGGTGCCCGCGGGCACCAGGTAGCCCGTAAGGACCAGATGAGCAGCCCGCTGGCCTTTTCTAAAAATAGCTCAAATAGCAGCACTTACCAGTGAGCTGCCTCTATTTTTTAAATGTTATTTATTTACTAGCAAGCTAGTCTCACTTTGCTCAACATTTTTAATTCTAAGAGAGACAAAACTCAAATAGAATTTGAAAATCCAAGAAAATATTTTAGAGACTTGGTCTTCACTTGTTTAAATAAATTCATTTATATTTTTTACTTTGCTTCTCATAACTTTCTGAAAGACAATTTTAGAGAAAAAATACAACCTTAAAAATGATTTTAGGATTTTTAAACACATATACCTTTTTACCTTTTAAATTCCTTCCTCTTCTTTCCTGACAATTTAAATCAATGTTCAAGTATTTTTTTATTTTTTTATTGTAAAGAATAATAAATACATTTTCATTTAATTCTTCATTTTAGCTTCTGTTTTTTCGACGAAGAATATTTGTGAAATATTTCTTCAAACTTATTATGATTAAAATTCAAAAAAATTATTCTGGCAAATCTTATTTAAATCTTATTTAAAAGTGTTTTGAATTTCTTTTAAAGAAATTTGTTCTGGAAAATCTAGAAGAAATAATGATTTGTCTTTGTTAGAAATATAACTTGGTCAAATTTGTTATATATTCTAGCAAAATGCAGATTGGATTTTAACCTATTTGAAAATTAATCTTAGCAGTTACTAATGAGGTTCCATAAATTATTTTTTTTATTTTTTCAAAAAGATTCGAATTAGCTAGTTTTTCTCTTCATTTTTTTCGGTTAAATTTTGAATTTTAAAGAGTCGAAATTGAAGATAAACTATGTTTCAAAATTTAATTTTCTATTTTTTCGTGTTTTCTCCTTTCATCACTTATTCTCTACCAAAAACCTTCCGTAAAAGGAAAAAAATGTACGACGGAATGACAGACAGAAATACCCATTTTTTTATACATATAAATTTTATGATTAAAGGTTAATTGAGCAAATTGGCTACTTCTGGCAATTTATTTAAGTGTGTATCAAACTGGTAGCCCTTCGCATTAATCAGTACCCAAGAAGTAGCTCTTGGTTTCAAAAAGGTTGGTGACCCCTGTGGTAACACTTTAGTATGGGGAACATATTCACCGTTAATTAGTTGCTTATTAACATGCAAATTAGTAACATATTGGCTCTTAACTATTAAGTACTTATTAATGCCTTATTCGGCATGGCGTTATTATAACCCTAACCCTTCTAACCCCAACCCTAATCAAATAACTCTAAATTAAGTCTTTATTACTTAGAATATGTTTCCCTAGTGTCCAAATAACTCTCAATTAAGTATTTGTTATTTAGAATATGTTCCACATACTAAAGTGGTACCAAAAACATACAACTTTGTCTTGAATTTGAAAAAAAACAAGACATTTTCTTTTTCGGTGAATGCGCATATTCCTCCAACAAGGTTAAGAAGTGAAGTGAAGTGAATTATATTTATATAGCGCTTTTCTCTAGTGACTCAAAGCGCTTTACATTGTGAAACCCAATATCTAAGTTACATTTAAACCAGTGTGGGTGGCACTGGGAGCAGGTGGGTAAAGTGTCTTGCCCAAGGACACAACGGCAGTGACTAGGATGGCGGAAGCGGGAATCGAACCTGCAACCCTCAAGTTGCTGGCACAGCCGCTCTACCAACCGAGCTATGCCGCCCACTGGGTTAAGAGTGTCCGCCCTAAGATCGGTAAGTCTTGAGTTCAAACCCCGGCCGAGTCTCACCAAAGACTATCAAAATGGGACCTATTACCTCTCAGCATCAAGGGTTGGAGTTGGGGGTTAAGTCAGTAAAAATGATTCCCGGGCGTGGCCACTGATGCTGCTCACTGCTCACCTCACCTCCCAGGGGGTGATCAAGGGTAATGGGTCAAATGCAGAGAATAATTTTGCCACACCTAGTGTGTGTGACTATCTTTGGTAACTCTAAATTAAGTCTTTGTTACTTAGAATACGTTCCCCATACTAAAAGTGTTACCAAAGAAATAAATGGGGTGTTAATATGAATTTTCAGCAAACTACTGACTCTTGCTGTGAGCTAATGTGGAATATGTGTGATTGTGAAGAGACAGCTGGTGTGCGTAAAAGCATTCTGGGTTTGGCCGGACATGTCCAAACGTGCTCGCTTTGGCATGTCTGAGGCGCGACGAGTGCCTCATTTCTGCGGAAAAGTGTGGCTGGAAATGTAAAAGAAAAAAAAAGTCTGTCAGCAACTCATGTTAATCAAAATCCGAACTAATGCTTGATTGACTGTTTAAAAAGCATGCAGTAATTGTGATGTGGGAAAGGTGTATGGAGAGGTAGTTTGCTTTCTGCCAATGCACTGCAGAATACTGATGTTTACCATTTTGGCAACAGACTTTTTTTTTTTTCAAGACACCAATTAGTAGGATGGAGTGCTTTGCGGCAGCAAACTGCATCCTTCAATAATAAAGAGGGAAATATGAAACATTCTGGTCAAAGCTTGGCAACAATAGCATAAAAACAATTGCTTAAAATGGAAAAGAAGGAGCAGTAACTTCACAAGAATCAAATCGTACTTTCAGAGAAAATAAAGTCACATTATGAGAAAAGAGTTGTTATCTTACAAGAAAAAAGTAAACATTTGATGAGAATAAAGTCATATTGTTACGAGGGGAAAACGTGGATTTTTGATACTTTTTTAATGGTCATACTATGATAAAAGAATAAAGTTGCAGTTTTTGGTAAACTAGAGCAGTGGTTCTCAAATGGGGGTACGCGTACCTCTGGGGGTACTAGAAGGTATGCCAAGGGGTACGTGAGATTTTTTTAAAATATTCTAAAAATAGCAACAATTCAAAAATCCTTTATAAATATATTTATTGAATAATACTTCAAGAAAATAAGAATGTAAGTTCATAAACTGTGAAAAGAAATGCAACATTTTAGTGTTGACAGCTAGATTTTTTGTGGACATGTTCCATAAATATTTATGTTAAAGATTTATTTTTTTGTGAAGAAATGTTTAGAATTAAGTTCATGAATCCAGATTGATCTCTATTACAATCCCCATAAAAAGCACTTTAGGTTGATTATTACTTCTATGTGTAGAAATCTTTATTTATAATTGAATCACTTGATTTTTTTTAACAAGTTTCTAGTTATTTTATGTCGTTTTTTCCAAACACTTCAAGAAAGACCACTACAAATGAGCAATATTTTGCACTGTTATACAATTTAATAAATCAGAAACTGATGACATAGTGCTGTACTTTACTTCTTTATCTCTTTTTTGCAACCAGAAATGCTTTGCTCTGATTAGGGGGTACTTGAATTAAAAAAATGTTCACAGGGGGTACATCACTGAAAAAAGGTTGAGAACCACTGAATTAGAGGATGTGTGAGGAAAATATGGCTAAAATGTGTACTGCTTCAAAAAAACAACAGCAAACAAAAGAGAGGAATACGTATGTATATTTACATAAATGTATACAGTCGTGGCCAAAAGTTTACTTTTTGGTGGTTCTCTGTTGACTCTTGATCATCCTGACCAATTTTCTCTCAGCAGCAGGTGTTAACTTGCGTTTTCTTCCTGATCGTGGCAGTGACAAAACTGTGCCATGCACTTTATATACCCTTAAAAAATGCACACATGGGGCATGGCAGAGACACCAGCATGCCCTCTGTGCTCCAAGCGAGGAACCTTGGCACAGTGCCGTACAAAGGCACTTGGAGATGGAAGGTACAGGTGGAGGCATGACCAAGTCCTGAAGACCATCGCTGAAACCATTCGCGCAGGACTGGCATGGCAAAATAGTTCCACCACTTCAGGAAAACCATCGCCTTTGTCAGAACTGAGGACACACCAATTCTTGCCCGAAAAACATCCAGCAAGCATCCTGACGTCTGCAAAAGACTGGCAGTTGTTGGTGGACCTTGAAACCCAGCTGAAGTTCCCCAGCCATATCGCAGTCACCACCCAGCGACCAGACATCGTCCTTGTGACTGAGTCCACCAAACAAGCATTGCTGCTGGAGCTGAAGAGTCCCGTGGGAAGATCGCCTGGAAGAAGCCTTCGAGAGGAAGCTCTCCAAGTATGCAGGACTGGTCAGCGACTGTCAACAGGCTGGTTGGAGAGCAAGGTGTTTTCCTGTGGAGGTTGGATGCAGAGGATTTGCAGCCCCTTCCTTGGTCAGAGCCTTCAGCCGTTTGGGCATCGAAGGAGAGAGAAAGACGAGAGCCATCCGCAGTACACACCAAAGCGGCGGAAAGGGCCTCAAGATGGTTGTGGCTCAAAAGAGAAGATCCTTGGAGTCATGGTATCTAGCTAGCCATCTGCAGACAAGCCAGGAGATTTAATCACCGCCGGTTGGGTCGCTTGGAGGAGGGCGTATGACCAGTTGAGAGACTCGAAAAGCCCGGTGAATCCAAGAAATTACTGAGGATGTGTCCAGACTAGGCATCATTTGTACACAGCGAAGGACATAACGTCATGGCTGTCTTGAGTTTCCAATAATTTATACAACTCTTATTTTTTTGTGATAGAGTGATTGGAGCACATACTTGTTGGTGACAAAAAAACATTCATGAAGTTTGGTTCTTTTATTAATTTGTTATGGATCTACTGAAAATGTGACCAAATCTGCTGGTGTGTTGCTGTATACATACAGCCACATACATTATCAATTTGGGTGGTGTAGAAAAGTTACAATTAAATCAAATTAGCTTCATGGCATGGCCGCTTAACTTAATGTAAGTGATTACGATTGACGACACCTGTTGACTTCTCTGGGGCCATTTAAATAGGGCTCGTGTGATGCAGTCATTAGACTCTGTTACAAACGCAACAATGGGAAAGTCAAAGGAACTCAGCAGAGATCTGAAAATACGAATCATTGACTTGAACGAGTTAGGAAAGTCACTTAGAGCCATTTCAAAGTAGCTTAAGGTCTCAAAGGCAATTCTGCAGACAATTGTTCGTAAGTATAAAGTGCATGGCACAGTTTTGTCACTGCCACGACCAGTTTGTGAAATGAATGCACAGCCTTATGCCTAAAATCAGCAAAATATATGTTAAATGTTATTTCAATGTGCCTGTTACTACAATATATATATACTTACAGTGTGTATATAAAACATGGATGTACTGTAAGTGTTTGGATGATTTTCCAGTCTAAATAAAGCGACTCCAATTCCATTGCAAGCTGCCTTTTGACAAAATGCAAAATAGATGTTAAATGTTATTTGAATCTATGTTCTATTTCATCTATTTTGCATGGATGTTAAATGTTACTTCAATGTACTTCAATGGTGTTTGGATGTTTTTCAAGCGCTTTATTGGCAGAATAGAGTGACACCCATTCCATTGCAAGCTGACTTTTGACCACATGTATTTACTAGTCACAATGCATAAGAAAATAAGAAAAAAAAACATGTGTGTGCTTGTCTTACATAATGTGGTGAATGATAGGCACAATTCCCCCCAAAAGTGCAGTTCCGCTTTAAGCCACACCCCTAAAGTATGCAAACTAGATGTTAAATGTTATTGGGAATGCAGCTGAGATAGGCTCCAGCACCCCCCGCGACCCCAAAAAAGGGACAAGCGGTAGGAAAATGGATGGATGGATGAATGTGCCTGTTACTACAATACATATGTGTATGTAAAACATTGATGGGGATGTTTGGATGTTTTTCAAGCGCTTTATTGGCATAATAGAGTGACACTCATTCCATTGTACGCTGACTTTTGACCATATGTATTTACTAGTCAGAATGCATGAGAAAAAAAAACATGTGTATTGTAGTAACAGACACATTCAAATAACATTTAACATCCATGCAAAATAGATGGAATAGAAAATAGATTCAAATAACATTTAACATTTATTTTGCATAATTTAGGGGTGTGTCTTAAAGGAGAACTGCACTTTTGGGGGGGGGAATTGTGCCTATCATTCACCACAGTATAAATTTGAATGTGATGTAGGGATACCATCATGAAAAGCACATTTAACAACAAAAAAATGTTATTATGGTCTTACCTTAACTTATAAATATAGTCCATGCCAGCTCCTTCTGATCAAAAGCATCGATAACTTGTTTATAGAAGTCTTCCTTATCTTTCTTCAGTTTTAAAAGTCTCTCTGTCTTGATGGAGATCTTCCTTTATTACCTCCTGCTTCTGTTGAAATTCCCGTTTAGAAAACTGTTTTATTTTAATAAACACACGCTGCTCACTCTTGCTGGTCCAGTTCATATCCGTCATATCCATCCCAGCACATATCCCGTCACTCATTTCACTTCTTCTGCAGCCGACTAGTCGCAAGAAGGATCACTGGCGCCCTCTACCACCAGGAGGCGGGAGTCATTTAACGACTCATATTTGACACAAGCAGCTACGGTATTGTGACGGTCTCAAGTCGTCGTCTTGCGGGTTCCCAGGACCACCAAGGAAGGACATGGCTTGAGCAGTTTGACTTTGTTTATTTTTCAATAAAACCTCAGTCCAGGTCGCTCTTCCTTTCCGCTCGCTCGCAGACGCCGCCTCCTCGCCGCCATCTTGGGCCGGGCGCCAGCGTGCCATGTCTGTCTGTCGGACAATCGGCTCCACCTCTCCACAGCTATAATAATAAAAGATAGCTCCTTACTGTTCTTTAGCTTTAGCTTGGACCTTAAGTCCTACTGAATAGCTCTTAATCTTCTTTCCTTTATGCGATTTCAAATTACCGGTATTGAAATCAGCCTCCTCCATTTTGAAAATGATGACAGGGGAAATGTCACTCGTGACGTCACAAGTTGGACCTAGCGGTAATACTAAGCATGAGCTAATTATTTTGCGAAGCGAGTTTGACCCGACAGTAATTCAAGGCAGGCGCATACTATATACCCGGCGGCAATTCAAGGAAATACGGTATGTTTATATAAAATGTTGATGGAGGTGTTTGGATGTTTTTCAAGTGCTCTATTTGCAAAATAGAGTGACACCCATTCCATTGTACGCTGACTTTTGACCACATGTATTTACTAGTCAGAATGCATAAGAAAATATAAAAAACATGTGTGTGCTTGTCCAACATAATGTTGTGAAAGATGGGCACAATTCCCCCCAAAAGTGCAGTCCTCCTTTAAGACACACCCCTTATTTATGCAAAATAGATGTTAAATTTTATTGCATGGTTGGATTTCTTTTCACAGTTTATGAACTTACATTCATATTTATTATTCAATAAATACCGTATTTCCTTGAATTGCCGCAGGGCATATTGTATGCGCCTACCTTGAATTACTGTCGGGTCAAACTCACTTCGCAAAATAATTACCGCATGCTTAGTATTACCGCCTGGTCAAACTCCTGACGTCACGAGTGACACTTCCCCTGTCATCATTTTCAAAATGGAGGAGGCTGATTTCAATACCGGTAATTTGAAATCGCATAAAGGGAAGAAGATTAAGAGCTATTCAGTAGGAGTTCAGGTCCAGGCTTACATCACAGTCAAATGTTTATTGCATGCCTTTGGTAAGAGGTTTTAAAATAATTAGCGCATGCTTACTTTTACCGCTTGCCTTTGGTAAGCGTAGGGGTGAGAAAAGGTTTTAAATTAATTAGCCCCCGGCGGCAATTCAAGGAAATACGGTAATCGTCAACTTAAAGTGCCCTCGTTGGGGATTGTAATAAAGATCCATCTGCATTAATGAACCTAATTCTAAACATTTCTTCATAAAAAAAGAAATCTCTTTTTAAAAATATTTTTAGAATATTTTTTAAAAATCTCACATACCCCTTGGCACACCTTCAAGTACCCAAAGGGGTGCACGTACCCCCATTTGAGAACCACTGCTCTATTATGCCCGTGGTTCTAAATTGGGGGTACGCGTACCCCTGGGGGTACTTGAAGGTATGCCAAGGGGTATGTGAGATTTTTCTAAAATATTCTACAAATAGCAACAATTAAAAAATTCTTCATAAATATATTTTTTGAGTAATACTTCAACAGAATATGAATGTAAGTTCATAAAGTGTGAAAAGAAATGCAACAATGCAATATTCAGCGTTGACAGCTGGATTTTTTTTGTGGACATGTTCCATAAATATTGATGTTAAAGATTTATTTTTTTGTGAAGAAATGTTTAGAATTAAGTTCATGAATCCAGATGGATCTCTATTACAATCCCCAACGAGAACACCTTAAGTTGATGATTACTTCTCTGTGAATGAATCTTTATTTATAATTGAATCACTTGATTATTTTTCAACATGTTTTTAGTTGTTTTTATATCTTTTTTTCCAAATAGTTCAAGAAAGACCACTACAAATAAGCAATATTTTGCACTGTTATACAATTTAATAAATCAGAAACTGATGACATAGTGCTGTATTTTACTTCTTTATCTCTTTTTTTCAACCAAAAATGATTTGCCCTGATTAGGGGGTACTTGAATTAAAACATTTTTCAAAGGGGGTACATTGCCGATTGTATTGTACCATATGTCCCGGCAAGAAATCTGCGTTCAAAGGACTCCGGCTTATTAATGATTCCCAAAGCCCAAAAAAAGTCTGTGGGCTATAGAGCTTTTTCATTTCGGGCTCCAGTACTCTGGAATGCCCTCCCGGTAACAGTTCAAGATGCCACCTCAGTAGAAGCATTTAAGTCTCACCTTAAAACTCATTTGTATACTCTAGCCTTTAAATAGACTCCCTTTTTAGACCAGTTGATCTGCCGTTTCTTTTCTTTTTCTCCTATGTCCCACTCTCCCTTGTGGAAGGGGTCCGGTCCGATCCGGTGGCCATGTACTGCTTGCCTGTGTATCGGCTGGGGACATCTCTGCGCTGCTGATCCGCCTCCGCTTGGGATGGTTTCCTGCTGGCTCCGCTGTGAACGGGACTCTCACTGCTGTGTTGGATCCGCTTTGGACTGGACTCTCGCGACTGTGTTGGATCCATTATAGATTGAACTTTCACAGTATCATGTTAGACCCGCTCGACATCCATTGCTTTCCTCCTCTCCAAGGTTCTCATAGTCATCATTGTCACCGACGTCCCACTGGGTCATTATTGTCACCGATGTCCCACTGGGTGTGAGTTTTCCTTGCCCTTATGTGGGCCTACCGAGGATGTCGTAGTGGTTTGTGCAGCCCTTTGAGACACTAGTGATTTAGGGCTATATAAGTAAACATTGATTGATTGAGAACCACTGTAAAAGAGTGACACCCATTCCATTGTACGCTGACTTTTGACCACATGTATTTACTAGTCAGAATGCATAAGAAAATAAAACATGTGTGTGCTTGTCTTACATAATGTTGTGAATGATAGGTACAATTCCCCCAAAAAAGTACAGTTCCGCTTTAAGACACACCCCTAAAGTATGCAGCGCCGATCATGTTTCTGCTGCCCCCTGGAGGCTAAAATGGCAAAAACATCTGCACATAGGACGGCATAAACCGCCCCTCTTACAGGAAAGCTCGCGTCACTTTTACGGTTTTACAACCCTTCGACCCAGTTTAAACACACTTCCCATTCCCTTCACCCTTCCATTTGCCTGCCGGGTGGCCATACTTGACTTAATATTCGAAGAGCCACCGCGTTTCCTCCCCCACCTTTTTTTGGTTTGAAGAGGCACTTCAAAGAAGAGTTGCCGTGGCGTCGAAACACGACATCTTTTCCCCGGAGAATGAGGAGGCGAACCTGAGCTGACTCAGAACGGGAAACTCGCTACTTGCGGCTCGTTAAACGCTCAGCAAGTGGGAGTGTCTTTAATGGAGGAACTTTTATTTCATTCTGTCAGCTTCAACAGGAAAGGAGAATAATACCACACATACCTGCCCCGCATACGGTCGAGAGGTAAGTTGGCACCGTTACTCCATGGACTCTCTGTTGGGTTCGACTTTATCACGCTTGACGGTAACTTTGGTTCCACTCTGGCGTGTTTTCATATTCGAGCCGGGGTTAAGTTTATTTCAAACGTCAAAAAGCGACATGCGGAAAACATCAAAGTTTAGCTAGCTAACATCAAAGTTTAGCTAGCTGGCGGGTCCGGGCGTCAGCTGTTTATGAGAAGCGGGATTTAAAGAGGCAAAATGACCATAAATGCCTGCAGTTTTTGGGGTAAAAGTGGATTTTTTAAACTCTGAAACGGCCCTATTCGGTTCCCTCAGGTGCATTTTGCTACGTAAAAAAAATAAAATCGAACGTACATCAACAGTTGCTCCAGGTTCTTTTAACAGGGGAGTATTTAAAACGTAGAGTTTGGTAATAAATATAAACTACGTTAGTTTTTAGTAAAAAAAACAAACATTTTCTTATCATGTCAATGCGTGGTTCCGCTATGTCCGGGTCACTCCCGGCTTGCGCCATGTGCACGTACACATGATGGTGACTACGAATGTGTGCGTGCGTTAGAGCCACTCCCAAAGCACGATGTACGCAAACAGCGTAGAATGCAATGACACCGGAAGTGGGCGCCTCTTATTTAAAAATCATCTTCAATCCAACCCTCTCCCTTTTTTTTATATAAAGGGTAAAATTAAGTGGCAAGAAAAACATTTCAATAATGAATAAAGCAAAATACGTCCTGGGCCAAAAATCACTTTCGATTTCGGGAGGTGGGGCGTGGGGGGCGTGGTCGGGGATGGGGCGGGGGGCGCGGTGAGAGGGGAGGAGTATAATTCACGAGTATTTCATATATACCGTATTTCCCTGAATTGCCGCCAGGGAATAATTAATTTAAAACCTCTTTTCACTCCTGCGCTTACCAAAGGCATGCGGTAAAAGTAAGCATGCGCTAATTATTTTAAAACCTCTTCTCACTCCGGCACTTACCAAAGGCATGCAGTAAAAACATTTAGTGTGATGTAAGCTTGGACCTTAAATCCTACTGAATAGCTCTTAATCTTCATCCCTTTATGCGATTTAAAATTACTGGTATTGAAATCAGCCTCCTCCGTTTTGAAAATGATGACAAGGGAAGTGTCACTCGTGACGTCACGAGTTTGACCAGGCGGTAATACTAAGCATGCGTTAATTATTTTGGGAAGCGAGTTTGACCCGGCAGTAATTCAAGGCTGGCGCATACTATATGCCCTGCGGCAATTCAAAGAAATACGGTATTTAAAAATCATCTTCAATCCAATCCTTTCCATTTTATTTTTATAAAGGGTAACATAAGATGGCAAAAAACATTTCAATAATGATTAAAGCAAAATACGGCCTGGGCCAAAAATCACTTTATATTCTCTACTCCTCGCTAGTGTTACCATATCTGAGTTATTGTGCAGCATACTTGCCAACCTTGAGACCTCCGATTTCGGGATGTGGGGGGGTGTGGGGCGAAGGCGTGGTTGGGGCGGGGGTTGTAATTAAGAGGAAAGGAGTATAATTCACCAACTTGAGTATTTCATATATATTTCGTATACATATATATATGTATATATATAAATATACATATATATATATAATATGTATGAAACACTTGACTTTCAGTGGATTCTAGCTATATATATTTATTTTATTATATATATATATGTAAATAAAAGAAATAATTGAATTTCCGACGGTCCCTATCAAATACACAGTAATAAAAACACAGTTGTTCTACTAACTGTACTGTGCTTGCTGGTAACTAAAAACAAACAACACTTACCTTTCACTATTTGAGTAAACTTTGTTCTGCCATTTGCGTATTGGCGAGCGATCTCCGAATCCGGGAACATATATCACAGATTTGTTTTCGACATCCGCAAATGAGAACGGGATGTTGCTTCCAGCTATCAGCATAGCCATCTTTGTCTCAGCATAAGTTACACCATCAGGTCTCTATTTTGCGAGGTGGCCCATAATACTGGGTTGTGAACGATGCTGCGCTGCGGACGCTTTGTGCTTCGCTGACCTGACTGTTCATGGCTGAGTATATCCGTTCGGCTGCCGTGTTCAATGGAGAAGTCTGTTCTACAAAACTTACCGGCAACATACACCTTCCCCTTCAAACTCTCCTGGATAAACTGAAATTCTTGTTTCCAATCGTTCTGGAACTTGCAAGCGTATTTCTTCATTTTGTCCGTCGACGGTGTAATATATTAGGTTGGAGTCAATAACCAGGCGGCGTGATGAAGTTACGTCTCTTACTGTGGGCTTCAGAACGGACTCCCTAATGCATGTTCCTTGACTGCACTTAAATGTAGAATATATGTAGAATATATTTACATTCTATTCTGTTCTATGTACAGTAGATGGCAGTATTGTCCTGTTTGAGAGGGTCACAACATTGCTGAGTCAGGTTTTCATGGAGCTGGAGGGGGCGTGGCCTCCAGCTTCTCCTGAATTTCGGGAGATTTTCGGGAGAAAATTTGTCCCGGGAGGTTTTCGGGAGAGGCGCTGAATTTCGGGAGTCTTCCGGAAAATTCGGGAGGGTTGGCAAGTATGTTGTGCAAAAATATGGGAAAACAACTACAAATGTGCGCTACATTTGTTAACTGTGTTAAAAAAAAGATCAATTACAATAATACTTAATGTTGGATATAGAGAACATACAAACCCTTTATTTATTGGGTCAAAAATATTAAAGCTCCATGATTTGGTAAAATTGCAAACAGCTAAAATAATGTACAAAGTAAATTATAACCTACTACTAAAGAATGTACAACAATTCTTCTCAACTAAAGAGGAGAAATATAACCTTAGAAGAAAATCTTAATTTAAAACATTTGTATGCACGTACAACACTTGAAACCTTGAGCATATCAGTATGTAGAATTAAATTATGGAATGGATTAAGTAAAGAAGTTAAACATTGTGCTGATACGATCCAGTTTAAGAGGCCGTACAAATTAATAGTGCTTACAAAGTACAAGGAAGAAGAATTATGAGAAACACTTTCAACCTTTTTCAAAATAAGATATTCTTCATCTCAGTGTGTGAATAGTGACTGAATTAATTAATTACATATTACAGAACTGTTGTGTTACTCATTCACGGATGTCATTTTGCTATTTTGCTGTAAAGAAGGTCAGTGAATGAATGTATATATTTGTGAACACTCTGATGTGGGAAAGGGGTAGGATTGAATAAGCTTTGCTTCTTCCTACTCCTTTTTGGACATGATGTATTGTAAAATGATATGACATTGCTCGATGTATAATGTTGTAGGTATGTCATGTTCAAAATAAACTAAGAAAGAAAAGAAAGGGTTCGTACGGGTGCTTAAAAACCTTGAAAATGCTTGGATTTTAATGTTTCTTTTATTTAGTTTTATTTTATTTTTTTGTCCTGTCCAGTTTCTCAGGCAATTCATATTGTTGATGTAGATACAAATTTACTTTACAAAAAAGAAGTGTGGGATACTTCTCTTGTTGCCTTATTTGTATTTGACTTTATTAAAAGGATTTATATTATCATTTGGTGCAGCCGGGCCAGAGCAGGAGGGGATAGGAAGAGGGAAAAAAAGAAGACAGAGGGGGAAATTGTGGGGATAAGACAGGTAGACAAAAACAACAGCAAACACAACAATAACAACAACAATAGAGCAACATCAGCAAATACGATATGTACAAATATGATGGTAAAAGGGATAGCAAAGAAGCAGTTAGTGAAATAAATAATAATACAGAAAGGACAATGAGCATTATTACACTACAAATGGAGCAATACAAATACCAATAGAAATAGCGCTATTGATAATGAATAATACCAATAATTGACTTCTATTATGAACAATACAGTTGTTCAAATGCAACAATACATATATGTAATGATAACTAGAGATACAAAAGAAAGCAGAAAAATGGAGGGGAAGAAAGAAACCTATGTTGTGTTTTCAAGTAGGGTTATATGGCCTTTTTTTAATATCTCAATATTTTTAGGCCATCCATTCATCCATCCATCCATCCATTTTCTACCGCTTATTCCCTTTCGGGGTCGCGGGGGCGCTGGCGCCTATCTCAGCTACAATCATATCGCGATAAATAGATAAATGGGTTGTACTTATATAGCGCTTTTCTACCTTCAAGGTACTCAAAGCGCTTTGACACTACTTCCACATTTACCCATTCACACACACATTCACACACTGATGGAGGGAGCTGCCATGCAAGGCGCTAACCAGCACCCATCAGGAGCAAGGGTGAAGTGTCTTGCTCAGGACACAACGGACATGACGAGGTTGGTACTAGGTGGGGATTGAACCAGGGACGCTTGGGTTGCGCACAGCCACTCTACCACTGCGCCACGCCGTCCTATATATATATCTTTATATATATATATATATATATATATATATATATATATATATTTTGCCTTAACTTTGAATGAACACTTGATACGTATAATCACAGCAGTATGAGGATTCTATGTGTCTACATTAAAACATTCTTCTTCATACTGCATTAAAATATGCTACTTTTAAAGTTCATGCAGAGGGAAATCACAACTAAGTCAATTGACCAAAGCTGTAATTTATTAAACAGTTATTAAGCAGTTGCACAAACATCCATGTCATTTCAAAACAGAAATTCCAAGATAGTCAGAGACATTTTAAAACCAGCTATTAGTGCACTTTTGTACATGATGTCACTAAGATGACATATCAAAACACAAAATTAAAGTGCACTTTTTGTACAGAACGCCACTACAATAGTTTAAAATAAACAAAGTGCACTTGTGTGTGATGTCACACAAGATATTTCAATAAGTGTCACATAAAAATGAGCTGTATATCACATAGTATATGTCCTACGGTGTTGATGTGGAAATAGTCGCTTTGGCATTTTGTGGGTGTGGCACTGAACAGAGATGTTGATATGCAGTTTCAAGCATTCTTCTTTCTCTAGCGGGTGACTTTTCAAATGATGCTACTTTTGGTAGCAACGCTTCTGCCGTATAAATGTTCCAGCATGTTCCCGCTTGAAGGCAAACCACCGCCAGACGATGAACCCCGTGCTGTTTTTCTTGGGAATTATTTCTTCCTCCATTTGTTACCAGATTCGCACTTTCTCTCACTCGTATTACCACTCGCAACACATCGTTAGCATCACAGCTACCCATGCCGCTGCCTCTCTGCTCGGGTAGGGCGTGTGATGTTGCACGCGTGACGTACTGTATGTAAGACGGCGCGCTTGTTTTAACTGTCTGTGTGAAGGAGAAACAAGAAAGAGGAAGAAGCACATGCAGTTTAATGCCCCCAGCTAAATGCAACTGCGTGAGAACATATACCCGAATATCACGATATAGTCATTTTGTCTATCGCACAGAGACAAACCCGCGATATATCGAGTGTATGGATATATCGCCCAGCCCTATTTTCAAGGTTTGAAAAATGCTTGAATTTTGGGTGAAGTCCTTGGAAATGTTCATCATATTTCTCGGCAGTCTCGACTGAATAGGCTAATTATGAAATGGGAAAAAATAAAATAGGTTTCCTTAAAAATGAAAGCTATACGCTTGATCTGTTGGCAACACAATTTCCCAACTCATATTGAAACGAGGTTTGTAAAATAGAACAAACAGATTCTGAAAATGTTACAATAAAAATATAGAAAAAATACCGTCAGCGGTAAAGTTTAGATCCATGAAGGAAAGAAGAAATTGAATGAATGTTTATAACTGAATACATTTACATCTGCATAAAAAATTGTTTTCTTTTGTATTATAATTTTTTAATGAATTAAGTAACGTTTATGACAACCTTTTACCAAAATGTAATATAAAATGTGAGATATAACAGGATAATGCATGCATTCATCATTTGTTTTTAAAACGGTTACAAAAAAGTGGAACCCCAAAAATTTACTCTGGGACCCTATTTTTATGACTTGACGGAGTCCCTGGTACCCCATTTAGAAAATTCCTAGCGCCAACACTGATGGTGTATTGTTGCGTGCAGAACAGCAGAAGGCGACTGTAGCCTGCGGGCCGGTTCTAATACTAATCAAAACACAGGGATTAAGTAAAGAAATCAAACAATGTACTAATATGATCCGGTATAAGAAGCTGTTCAAACTAAAAGTGTTATAAAGTACAAAGAAAAATTATGATTAAAATCGTAAATTTATTGAAAATTAAGTTTTAAAAAACGGTTAATCTCATTACGCGAATATTAACTGATTTACCTACTTTGAGAAAAACTGATGTATTTACAAAGAAATGATGTAACTTGAGTACAAATTTATAACAAAGTATGTGTTAGTAATTGCTATGAAGAGGATAGGGGTAGGATTAGATACGCCTTGCTTCTTCCTACTCCTTTTTGGACATGTAAAGAAAATATGCAAAATATGTGATATATAATACTGTATACATGTTCGGAAAAAAATTCCACCAAGCAACTAGCAAACGGCGTAGAATGCAGTGACACAGGAAGTGAGCGCCTTTGTTTAAAAATCATCTTAAAGATGCGCCGTCTGTACAATAGTGTTTCTTATGAGCATTTATACTTATGTGCAACATACATTTAGTTCTGTTCTCAGTGTACTACAGAAAGAACACTGCTTTTTGTTGATTCGCCAACCAGAATAGAAGAATAGAAAATGGGCTCCATTGTTGCCCTTTGTTGTTTGTGTCTCAATTCCTCTGAACACAAGTACTGTACTGCTTGATGGAACGCTCGGTGCATGATTTCACCTCGTGGGTTAATAAGGATGATTGTGAGAAATGTGAAGGTTCGGCTGAGAATTACAAGGCAGGAGCTGGTTAATGATCTTGGGTGGACTTGGCGGAAGTGGCCTTATTTTATTGAAACTGTCATTGTCAGTTTTTTCGTACGTGTAAGACATACGGAAGAACAGAGATACCGTTTCTCTCTGACATTGGACTCTGGAGCAAATTTCCAAGCTTGGGGAGAGGCGCCCAACAGTTTGTGATTTAGAAAAAAAAAACATTTTCTTTACAAAACAAAAACACTAAACATATCTCAACAAAACAACTGAAGTCTAGATCGGGGGGGAAAAAACAGCACTACTAGATTTTACTCTTCAAGGACATCTGATAATCCCGAGTCATTGGGGACATATTCCCGGTCCTCCCTATGCTGGCTCTGCAGGAGTTTAGTCAATGATTTTCCTGTGGGTGTCTGTACAAAGGGTGTAAATAAAAAAAAACAGTAGGGAATGAAACAATTATTAAAGTACAACTTTGTACTAGCAAATTTTGTCGCAGTTCAACAGAAAAAAAAACATTTTGGTGTAAATCCAGGTCCCCTAATGTACCCAAGGTTTGAATAAAATCCTGCAGTCACGTACAAAGTTCAACCTGAACCACTGGGAGGCTGTTATCTGCTCACCTGTTTGTTCACAGTTGTAGTCAAACCACAATGAGCAAGATAAATCATTGTTATCATTGTTACAGATTAGTGACAAGCTGTGTCAAGTCACCTGCAACAGTCACTCTGACTTTATAAGTGCAATTAAATGGGGGGTTTAAAGTCCAGGCACACAATCCAGTTTTTTAGGGTTTGATTAGCACCAAAGGGAAATGAATATTACCCCGAATGCATATGCAATTCTATTATTTTATATTATTACAGATTTATCGACTTTATTAGCTACTAAATCTACTGTATCTTTTGAGTATGCATTGCTTGCCAGCAGTGGGCAGTGCTTTTGACTTAACACCTGAAGGTAAGTGTTAGACCAATTAATCGAACGATAAATAAAAATGAACCTGATCACTTTGCCAACACCAATAAATTGCAATGTCCGTGTGTTTTATTTTATTTGTCTATCTCTACTAATCGGGGTACAAGAAGGTTCACTCTGCATCACTGTTGCACCTTAGCATGTTTATTCCATAGCGGAATTTAATGAATGCAGTGATCCTTCTTGTCAGCCATCCATAATCTTTGTTTAGGTGGGCGGAGTGGGGACTGCTAGCTCGGATGCATAGACAGAGCCTTGTGAGTCGCTACTCGCTAGTGAGAAGGACAAAGTATCAACACGGTAGAACCAACAAATATGCCCAATTTGTTGAAAAGTGGCACCAACAACAACAAAAAAACACCTGACCCAGTTTTTCCAACTGAGGGGAAAAACTGCACTTCAAGATGTTAAATATTCATTGAGGTTAAATGTTTTGCTACCCAAGATTGAAATTCAATTTGTTTACTTAAAAAAAACCTCATGCAAAATCAAAGTTTATTGCGTTAAGAAAAAATTGCATTTGAAAAGAACAGTTGTAATATTATCATTATATATTATGATTTAGGGCTGGGTAGGGGTGTAACGATACACAAAAATTTTGGTTCGGTACGTACCTCGGTTTAGAGGTCACGGTTCGGTTCATTTTCGGTACAGTAAGAAAACAACAAAGTATAATTTTTTTGGTTATTTATTTACCAAATTTGAAAACAATGGCATAACATACATATACACACAGGGTCCATTGCCATGGTTAATGTGGTCAACATATATATAATAAAATCTCTGCGCTGCTGATCCGCCTCCGCTTGGGATGGTTTCCTGCTGGCTCCCCTGTGAACGGGACTCTCGCTGCTGTGTAGGATCCGCTTTGGACTGGACTCTCGCGACTGTGTTGGATCCATTATGGATTGAACTTTCACAGTATCATGTTAGACCCGCTCGACATCCATTGCTTTCCTCTTCTCCAAGGTTCTCATAGTCATCATTGTCACCGACGTTCCACTGGGTCACTATTGTCACCGATGTCCCACTGGGTGTGAGTTTTCCTTGCCCTTATGTGGGCCTACCGAGGATGTCGTAGTGGTTTGTGCAGCCCTTTGAGACACTAGTGATTTAGGGCTATATAAGTAAGCATTGATTGATTGACTGATTGATAAGGCTCAGAATGGTTTCTTAACAAAACCTTTCTACATATAAAGTGTTTTTTTTTGATTGATTGATTGATTGATTGAGACTTTTGTTAGTACATTGCACAGTAAAGTACATATTCCGTACAATTGACCACTGAATGCTAACACCCCAATAAGTTTTTCAACTTGTTTAAGTCGGGGGTCCACGTTCATCAACACCGCCCGCTGTTTTATGTGGACATGTTCCATAAATATTGATGTTAAAGATTTATTTTTTTGTGAAGAAATGTTTAGAAGTAAGTTCATGAATCCAGATGGATCTCTATTACAATCCCCAAAGAGGGCACTGTAAGTTGATGATTACTTCTATGTGTAGAAATCTTTATTTATAATTGAATCACTTGTTTATTTTTCAACAAGTTTTTAGTTATTTTTTTTATCTTTCTTTCGAAATAGTTCAAGAAAGACCACTACAAATGAGCAATATTTTGCACTGTTACATATTCTACTTTATCTCTTTTTTCAACCAAAAATGCTTTGCTCTGATTAGGGGGTTCTTGAATTAAAAAAATGTTCACAGGGGTACATCACTGAAAAAAAGTTGAGGACCACTGTGTTATGAGAGTAGCGTATGTGTGTGTGTGGCCCTTTAATATGTGACAGCATATTAAAGTTTTGTTGGATTGCCTGTGTGCAAGACCGCAATAAAGCCACGATTTGCAACTAATTGCCGGACTCTTCATTTGCCCTTGAGTTCGGAGCTGTGGAGACCCACTGCCGGGTAGAGTGAAGGGTTTTGCCCCAGAGAATACATCAGGCCTGGAGGAGTGTCTCCCCTGGACACTTGGAGCCGGAAGCAGGAAAGGTGCAACACATGTTTGACGTGTTGTCAGAAGCAGCTGCTGAACAATCTCAGCAAACCTCCGTCCTCCATTGTTGTATCGCGCAGCCAAAGTGTCCCCAAACGAGAGATCTTAACAAGGCAGGAGGGTCTTCCAGCTCTGGCATGTTGTTTTAGCCCAGTCGCTGCTAGCATGTGTACTCGTTCGGTACACCTCCAAACCGAACCGTACCGAAACGGTTCAATACAAATACACGTACTGTTACACCCCTAGGGCTGGGCGATATATCGCGGGTTTGTCTCTGTGCGAGAAAGAAAATGTCTATATCCTGAGTATTCGAGTATACTTTCTCACGCAGTTGCTTTTAGCTGCAGCCATTACACTTTAGGCTTTTCTGACTCTTTTCTTGTCTCTCTTTCTCACAGAGAGATAAAACAAGCGCACCTTCTTACATACGTCAAATACTGTCGTGCGTGCAACGTCATGCGCCCTCGCGAAGCAGAGAGGTTGTGGCTTGGGTAAGATTAGCTGAGGCAGGTTGTGCAAGCGGAGCCGTGCGAGTGGTAATACGAGAGAGAGAGAAGGTGCGAATCTGGTAACAAATGGAGCAAGAAGAATTAATTCCCGCGAAAAACAGCGGTGGTTTGACTTCAAGATGTTGAACAGACAACCGTAACATTTCAAGTATGTGGCAAAAGCGTTGCTAAAAAAAGTAGCAGCACTACTAATTTGTAGCATCATTTAAAAAGTCATCCGCTAGAGAGTGAAGAGGGCTTGAAACTCCGCATATCAACATCTCGGCAAAATGCGGAAGCAACCAGCACTGACACAATTCAGCCTGACGTCTTCCATTTCCACATCAACAAGAAATAGTCAACAACAGAAGGAGATAACGTCCGTAGTAACCTACCACATAGCAAAGGACATATATTATTTGATTTCCTATTATGCAGCTAATTTTTATTTTACAGCTTTTAAAATATCTTGTGTGACATCATGCAAAAAGTGCACTTTATTTGTTTGCACATATTGTAGTGGCATTCTGTACAAAAAGTGCACCTTATAGTTTAGTGTTGTTTTGATATGTCATCTTAGTGACGTCATGCACAATAGTGCACTTGTTTTAAAATGTCTCTGACAATCTTGCACTTTCTGTTTTGAAATGACATGAATGTTTGTGCCACTGCTTAATAAATACCATTTTGGTAAATTGACTTATTTGTGATTTCCCTCCCTGCATGAAAATTTAAAATAAGCATATATTAATGCAGTCTGAAAAGGAATGTTTTAATGTAGACGCATAAAATCTTCATACTAGTGTAATTATATGTATCAATTGTTAATTAAAGGCTAAGGCAAAATATCGAGATATATATTGTGTTTTGTGACATGGCCTAAAAATATTGAGATATTAATAAAAGGCCATATCGCCCAGCCCTATTATGATTACATTCGATTGTAGCTGAGATAGGCGCCAGCGCCCCCCGCGACCCCAAAAGGGAATAAGCGATAGAAAATGGATGGATGGATGGATAGTGTGTAATATGCTCTCAAAATAACGTTGAAAATAATTTTTATGTCAGCAGTAGTTTGTGGGACACTTTATCATCCAGCAAAATGTATTATTATCAGGCCAGGGCTGTTAAAGTGGGTGTTTGCAACATTTACACAGATGCCTAGAGGGCATCTGTGTAAATGTATTTTACGCAGAATATTCCGCCCGCTTACAGCTTCTAGTACGTAATGACGTAACTACGTAAGTACGTAACACATGAATGCGTTTTGGGTGTTTTTAGCGAATAATAACAATTTGGATAGTCTGTATATAGTTTGAATGTATATCCTATCATAGCAACATGACTGCAAATTGTTGCTTCTTTTGGACTGCTTTTGTATGTGTGCACGCACTCCCTGCGTGTACGTGTTTATAAGACCGTGTGAGTGACCGCTGTAAACACTATCCATCCATCTTCTTCCGCTTAT
>NC_084631.1:22328137-22355637 GCF_033978795.1 Nerophis ophidion | reverse complement strand
TATGTCTGGAGCCACAAAAAAATAAAAGCCATATTACATACAGATAGTGTCATGAGATATACATTGAATTAGGAGGACTTAAAGGAAACCAAATAGGCTCAAATATAGCTTCAAATGAGGAATAATGATGCAATATGTACATACAGCTAGCCTAAATAGCATGTTAGCATCGATTAGCTTGCAGTCATGCAGTGACCAAATATGTGTGATTAGCACTCCAGACAAGTCAATAACGTCAACAAAACTCACAACGCACAACGTTAAAAGTTTGGTGGACAAAATGAGACTGAAAAAGAAGTGGCATAAAACACGTCGGAGAAAGTTATAGATGTAAACAAACTACGGTGAGTTCAAGGACCGCCAAAATGAATGTTTATTAAACAGTGAAGCATGTTTAATAAAAACAGTGTGCTTTATAACAATTAGGGAGGTTTGTGTCATGTTTGTCCTCTGACCGAAAATATTTTAAAACAAAAATTATATATTTTTATATTCTTTTTCCCTAACGTTTTTTCATTTTTCATACATTTTTGAAAAAGCTCCAGAGAGCCACTAGGGCGGCGCTAAAGAACCGCATGCGGCTCTAGAGCCGCGGGTTGCCGGCCCTCGTCCTAGAGGCTACAATACATTATATTATTATATTACATTAATTTGTTACGTATAAAAACATTTTTTTAAAGTGTGTCTGCTAATATTTTGCCATGGCGCACTGCCATGATCCAATGGTTTAAGGGAAGAACACTGCAATGGAATTTGGTCTGTGCCTATAAAAGTACTGAATTTGGTAACCATCCCTAGTTACATGTTTTATATTTGGAGACATGCATGACGTGACCATCAGATTAAAGTGCGTCTAAAGCAGTTTGAACTGTTTAAAGTTGTAAACCTGCCACGTGTAATGTTTACTATACGTGCTGCAAAGGGAAATGATTCACTTCCTCCAGGGTATCTCAGATGAAACTAAAGTTTGTACTTTCCCGTCCAACGAGTTTTCAATTAAAACAATGGATTTGTCATTAAATAAATACACATTAACATTTTTAGCTGCATTAGGGAGCAGATAATTTTGTCTGTCACATTTAAAGCTGGGCAGTCTCAATTTTAACCATTTTTATCAAAATTATATCAGAAGCATGCATTCGTCCATATTAATAAAAATGTTTTATGTAGTCTGTGTATGTGTTTTGTATGTTTTAATTCGTTCATTGTTATTTTTGATTCCAAAGTATATTATGCATGTTTGGACTTTGGCCATTTGTGTAATTATTGCCCGTTTTATGCCATTCAAGGAAGGATTAACATGAATACCACCCATTAATAATTTTCTGTTTTTGAATATTCAGGATGTTATCGTGGCTAAATAAGTGTCTATGGGCAGACTGGATTTGGTTTCCTGAAGGCCATGGTTGGGCCGACTTCAATGACCCCAAAGATGACATCGTCTTACCTCACGCTCCGGATCTCTGGGCTTTCATCCCCATTGCTATCTGTTTTCTGGTCATTAGACCGCTTTTTGAAAGGCAAGTAATCGTCACTATTTATGACCGCCATTTGCCTGATAATTCAAGTTAGCATCATAATTTCAAATTGTTTTTTATGTGTACATTATTTAAACAGTATATCCACCCTATCTGTTGTTTCTTTTCAGGTGGGTAGCAATTCCTCTGGCATCTGTGTTGGGTGTGAGTGACAAGAGACGTGTTTTTCCTCCTTTGAATTCCACGCTGGAGGCCTATTTCTGCAACATATCCAAGCACCCCACACAGGTAAAATGAAATAGCCACACACCTTGGTAATAAATATTGCAGTGACTTGAATATATAGAGACAAAGCCACATGTTGCATTGTTCAACAGGGTTAACTCTAAACTGCCAGATTATGTGGTGGTTATTGGCGCGGTCACCATAACATCATCGAGTAATTTGCATAATTTGCTACGATGATATGATAATTCTTAAAGAGGCTCAAAAAATGTATACATACATTTAAAAGAAATCTGTTATTAGTATTAAAATGTATATCATTTTGCAATATTTTTGATTGATGCTGGTTTTTGTACAACTTTGGGATTTGTTCAATTGTTAACAGACTTTTAATGACTTTTTTAAACTAAAAATAACTAGCAACAAATTTAGCAACTTATTCTGGTTTTATTATAAAATGTACTCGTGTTTAGAGACTCTTAACATCTGTCCCACGATGTCGCTGTCCCACGATGATCATGACATAACACTTGCTTGGTTCTGTCGCTCTAGTTGGACTTTCTCTTCTTAAAAGCCGTCACTGTCCTCTTAATATTTGCTCATTTTGTAGATAGCTGTTCGCGGGTATATCTGCAATATTTAAAAAATTGTGTCCACATTGCAGACATGCTGACAACGCTCCAGACTGTCTCAATGGCATGCATTTTGTGTACATCCTGTTTTGGTAGAGCCCTTTTCTGTGATTCAAATAATTTCTCCTGTGGTCGGGTTTTAGCTACATCACTTGTCAATAGTGTGTAAATAATAGGCTATATGTATTAATTCATACTGTAACGAACAGATAATTTTGTTTTATGTTCGTGTGGTCTGGATTTGATGTCAGTTTTTTCCCATGTTTGCAAACACACCGTCCGTGCCTGAAAGGTTATTGGCTGTAATGAGGAAGGTTGTTGTGCGTTGTGGGAAGAGAGGACTCACGAGAGAAAGTGTTGGCACGGGAGTTAAAACTGTCGGAATTGTGCTGTATGTCATCATAAGATTGCCAATAAAAGTTAAAAATAGTGTCGGAGTTAGTGTGATTTTCTTCTGGTGGCTACAACAATTATATTATATTTAATTTGTTTTCAAGTAAAAAAACTAAAATTATCTTCAAGGTGTAGCAGTAATGAAAATGATGTGGCGGCGCGCCACAATCAATTAGATTAAGGGAAAATCATGTTCTATAATGAATAATTAAAGCTGCTGTATGTCAATAGCTCAAAATAACATTTTGGTAAACAACACAAAATGTAAGGTTGAACACTAGGGCTAGGGATATGGTTGAAAACTGTATCACTATATAAGTGTTTTATATTGGTTAATATCAATGATTATATGTTTTATGACCTATCAAAAACAAGGACATGGAGAAAAATATATTAAATGTAAACATTTTTATTTAAAATGTAGCATTCCTCTGATTATAATTCCCTCAGCTATCAAGGAAGAAGGGAAAGAAATGTCAACACAACCATGAAAACTGTAAATGTAAACAAAATTCTAAAATCACATTGAAGACTTGACAATAACCTATTTAAATTAAGGATATACAGATATAAGGAATACAGAAGAAATACTTTATACAGTTTAACAAAATAGTGTAAAATGTAAACAGTGAAAAACTATTTTCTACAGGTTTAGTGCCAGCTGTGCTCAAGGGTGAGCGCGGTGAAAGTAGTGTGATAATAATCTTGATGAGCGTCGTGGTCTGTTTTATTGACAAATTCTCTGGTCTCTGGAGCACTCATTTTAAGTTTCTCTTTTCACTCAATGGAAAGAATCATCCATCCATCCATTTTCTACCGCTTATTCCCTGTCGGGGTCGCGGGGGGCGCTGGCGCCTATCTCAGCTACAATCGGGCGGAAGGCAGGGAATCAACTGCGAGAAAAAAAAAGATTTTGCAACTGAACCTAATAATAATTGTTACCAGAATGGCTGCTAGTGTGTCACTCCCACTAAGCAGTAGTCTCTTCCTGCATTGCTCAGTAACCAGAGAGTGCAAGTGCCCTTATTCGTGCAACCAATTTTCCTTACCAACTTTCGTCATTTTCTGACAAAGAAAAAAAAAAAAAATATATATATATATGTATATATATATATATATATATATATATATAAATATATTTATATATATATATGGAAAGTTCTGTGGAATGGAATGCATTTTTAATTAATATTGAAAATGAATATGTGTCTGTCGCAACACATATTGATATCGTTCTATCACCCTGCCCAAATGAACACCGCCGGCTATCATATTTTACCATTAGTTGTTTAAAATAACAGATTACTACAAATTAAACTTAATGCAAATTGTCATTTGGCCAGAATAAGATGACTGGTCCTCATAGCTGTCACTTACAACTGTCTAGTACACAGGTGCGTGCCCAGAGCACATGCACTTAGACAAAAACATTCTAAGAGAAGCAACCTTGATTACCATAAGCTATACATTTAATGATCGATAACAATTACAGTGGAATCTAGATTTACAAACTTAAGTGGTTCTTGAACAAGCTAACAAGCTGCGTAAGTTGAAAATGTTGTATATTGAAGAAAAATTCTCTGTAAGAAACAACATAAACATTCCAGCTTCAGCCAAAGTCTATATTTCAGTAAATCTTTGGACTTTTTTTAAATACATTTGTTTATTATTATTGACATATTATTTTGACAGACACAGTCAAATAAACACATGTCAAATGTTTTTATTTTCTCTCCCAAACAAGCAACCCACAAAAATTATATGAAAAATTAATTTAAATAATAAAATAGGGAAAAAATCTCCCCAACATGGTGCAGCAATACACAAAAGCAGACAAAAAGCTCCTCAATTATCTACCTTTCAATTACTTTTAAATCAGGGTTAAATTTGAGATAAGTCTTTTACATATTTTATACCAAAGAAGGTTCTCATTCCTCCAGGCCGTTGTCATCTCAGGGCATTCAATCGTTTGCAACTGGACTGCTTGGTTTTCTAGGAAGACGTTTTGCCGCTCATCCGTGTAGGTTTCGTCAGTTGGTGCTCATACACAAACATTGGTCAGATCAAGTCCAACGGTTGGTGCCAAAACGCCAAATATTTATATCCCAAAAACCAGGAGGGTGTGCCTGGGCAAGGATGATTTCGCCCGATCGTAGTGAGAAAAAAAAAACTGTTTTAATGCAAACGAGCAATCTTAACCGTCAAAGCGATTGACCGTCGTTGAAGTGGAAATTCCCCTCGTTAGCATTGAAATATTGTGTGACAGCACGATTGCTGTCGATCGACTACTACCTGTCCAAAATAGTCACAATCCCACGCATAAGTATTCCATTCTGTTGTAGACAAACTGCACAAATGACATTCTAGTCACCTTCGGAGGCAAAATTGCAATATCTTTTAGGAATGGTTAAAAGGACAGTGTTGTATGTGGGAGACAGGTGGTGTGGTAGACCACCTCCTCTGTTCAGGGATGGTTTTTCAACCTTGACATAGATGGCTTCCCTCACTCCTCTTTCGTACCATTCGTCCTCCCTGTACAGAATCTGTACATTGTTGTTCTCAGTGCTGTTTCTCCCTAAGGTTGCAAGTAGACAGCTGAGTCTTGGCCTGAAGAGTTTGTTCATCTATGCTGTACCATGCGTCGGCTTATTGGTTGTGTAGTTTCCCCAATATATGAATCCGTGCATTCATCATTACACTGGATAGCATACACCAGATTGTTTTTGTGGTTGTCGGGTGTCCGGTTTTGGATGCACCAAGTCTGTGTCTTGGGTGTTGCCTGGTTTGAGGTGTACATATTTTAGGAAACCCATATTGTAGTTCCTGAAACTTCACAGAACAACCTATTTTTCTGCACTTTGAGAAAATACAGAACATCTTTAATTCAGCAGGTGTGTCAAGGAGGCGCTGTTGCCTTCCAATTTAACATAATGAGTCTTCTAGCCAACAAAGTAGTGAATGCTACCAAAAAAATGTAATTTGCTAAGAGTAGATGACTGATGTGCTACCCCCCATGTTTGTACAATATGAACACACATAAAATGCTGTACAGTCTGTATATTTAGGGGGGCTGTATTGACTTTCTATTTATTAACAAAGCAAAAGAAACAACAGGTTAACAGTCTTTCCCTATGCACCCGCCACATCCACACACATGTTGTCACAAAACTCTTGAACTTTACCAGCCAGGTTGCGACAATAATTAGGAATAAAATAAAATACACTTTATTTGTCTGCTGCGTGTGTCTGGGGGAGAGTAGGCAGTGCTTTCTTTGGACTTATTTTGAGCTAACAAAACTTGACAAATGTATGTAAAAAGGCACACAACAGTTGGATGAAACAATCAGGGTTTGAGGGGGTTGTAAATTGAGGTTCCACTGTCATTACATTTTGCCAGATCGATGTCATGAGCGGACAACAAACATAATGTGGTGTGTAACGTGGGGGCGTCATTTACATGCCCTTAGCAGAAAGTGGACTGGATACAATACTTGCTGTATGTTCTAAAATTTAGCGGCCACTCTGCAGCTGCGTATCTTAGGCTTTGACAATATGGCCTAGAAATAAGCTCCTTGATTTTTTTTACAAAAAATTTGAATTTTGTTTTTTTTTTTTCACAAAAAATTGGATTTCTGATTTTTTTCCAAATGTTTTTTCCCCCATACTTTTTTCAAGAAACCTTTGAATGCAAATGACAGCGATATGTCAAAACACGTTTTTCTGAAAACTCGTAGTTTGAAATGAAACTGCATACACTGCATTTTACTCCTAGCAGAATACAAATTTGTATATATTTTTTGTATATCTTTTAGAGCTGATATAAGTTGTACTTTGTATGGAATCATTTTCAAATAAAATTAAGTGCTTCCCTTGGGAAGCAACACTTCTTGAATAGAATACTTCTGTTAACAAAAATGAATGCAGCATTGCACGTTTAAGAATCTGAAGCGCGGATGTCGTTGAGGCTTGTGCGGCCCTTTGAGACACTTGTGATTTTGGGCTATATAAATAAACATTGATTGATTGATTGACATTGAGTGATTTTGCATGCAAATAAGCAATCTCCAATATTGTGATCAAAAAAGTGCAAACTTAAATTTTTTTGACCTCTATAACATACTTATATGAATAAAAGTGTAGTATTATACATTGCATCCAGATAAATATTGATGTAAAATATTGAGAGGACTATAGTTGTTTCAGTAAGTAGACAGTAAACGCAGCCTTTTTCATTCACGCAGAGCAACTTCAATAGTGATCACTCTATGCATTGTGCTTCTTTCTCATCATACATGGCATCATCATACATACGTACTGTAAATGATTCCACCGTAGTAAGGTACATTTTTAGCCAGGAGTTTGTTTGTTGGTGCCTCTTGTTTGCCTCGTAAAGAGTTGTGTTTTTCGCACTCGACTAGATGCTTCGGTACTTTCAGATGCTGGAACAAGTTTGTTGTTCAGATGCCTTTTTGAGACTGACATTGCAGCATGCAATCATTTGTTCCACGCCTGTTGCCGCTAAACCATAATGCTGACAACACTTTTCTTTTCTTTTGAACAAACCTCTCGATCCCGTTAGCGTTAGCCATGTTGTGCAACCTAAGCCGCCAAGGAAGAAAGGGGACAGTGCAAGCTACAGAGGGACAAAACGTATGTCAGTGCAAGATAAAAAAAAAATAGATTTTTTATTTTGAAATCGTCTGCAACAAAAAACTTGAATATATTGATAAAATCAATATATCGCCCAGGCCTAGTGTAACCATTGCCCCTTTAAATAGAAACAAAAAAAAAATATATATATATATATATATATATTTACTGTACATATATATAACAAATAGGCTCACTATTGTCACTTGATTGTTAAAAGTCCAATAATTTCTTATTTTCTTTCATTTGTTCTCAGAGCTCTTTAGAAAAGCTAAGTAAACAAACAAGCTGCTCAGTTCAACAAGTCCAGCGATGGTTCAGGCAGCGGAGGAACCAGGATCGTCCCAGCAAGATAAAGAAGTTTCAAGAAGCCAGGTAGCTATACATTTTGTGTATGCCACACAATTTGCGTTTTAAATCAATCACAAAGGTGCATTTCATATAATCAAAATAGTTTAACTTTGGGCATTAAAGCCCTTTCCTACATTGGAGGGAGACGACTTGAGTACCGTACTGCGGGTGAGTTGAGAGGACAGATCGATTGCCTTCATTAAAATAAATTTAATCTTCTTTAAATACTGGAAAAAAGATTGTGTGCAGACAAATACATTTTTGAGAGTAAGAGATAACCTTTTCCTGCTTACAGTTTTGTTTGTTAGCTCAGCCTTCCTTAGAGCGGTCGCCGTTTCCTGGTGTGTCGTGTCTAAAAACAGCTGCCTGTGTTTTGAACTCCCACATCTTTTATTGTCTGCATGCGAGAATCTTTTACGATTCGTGTTGGATTTTTAACATGTCAAACGGCCGCTCGTTGTGACGTACTACTCTCAGACACGGAGTTTGTCACGTGCCTCCGGCTGGCCCAATCCCCCGTGTTGCACCAATGCTGAAGTCCTCACTAAACTATCCAATCTCTATATCTTTTTTTTAATCAGACTGTTTTAGCCTTTTTTGGAGAAATAAGAACTATACGCTACTTTGTACAAGAAATGGCAATCATGGAGGATTTTAGCATGCATGGTCATGTACGGACCAATTTTAAAATTGTAATATACTGTATGCCCTGCGATGAGGTGGCGACTTGTCCAAGGTGTACCCCGCCTTCCGCCCGATTGTAGCTGAGATAGGCGCCAGCGCCCCCCGCGACCCCAAAAGGGAATAAGCGGTAGAAAATGGATGGATGGATGGAATATACTGTATATGGCGAACACGTGCAAAGCTCTTTGGAAAAAAACTTGACCATACAGTATAGGAGATATCTGCTCATGTAACTAAGGCAAAATATGTCACTAAAGTCTCAAAATCTCAGTGGCTTGTTTGCAAAGAGGCAAAAGTGTCTTAACATCTCGTGAGTTGGGGATTCAAAATACATAAAAACAGGTGCCAACAAGTAAGAAAAAAGATATTTTGCATAGTTTGAAAAAAAATGCCAGAGTGGACTGATTGTTGACAATAGGCAAAATCTAACAAATCTGATTCGACTAAAACGATTCTGTGCAGATGCTGTGCATTTTCCACCTTATTGCGCACATCAAGAATACATTTTGGTGTAAGTGGGAATAGAAATGTTGGCGTGAAGCTATTTTCACACCTTGCATATTACTCTGAATATATAAAGATTTTATGTTGAAAGTCCAACACAAAAGGGGTCAAAAATTGCGAAGTTGAAGGAAAACATGTGCTTGGGAGTTGTAACGTTACAAAGTGTGGAACATTTCAATGAATATGAACAATTTTTCTATCCACTGTAAATATAACTTTACTCTTAATATGCGCACCATAAGCTTTTCATATTGTTGCAAGTTTGGAGTGTTCCAAGTGTTCCTGTACTTTTTTTCCCGAACTGCCTAATGCTTCTGTTTCTCTTGTTTGCCACGTGCAAATAAAGGTCTGAGGCTGTTTGTACAAGGCTGTTTGTTAGTACAGTCAAATGGAATCATCCAGCCATTTTCTACTGCTTACCCCGTTCAGGGTCGCAGAAAAACTGGAGCCTTTCCTATCTGTCTCTGGATGAAAGGTGGACTACACTCTGACCTGGTCACCAGTCAATTATGGAGACTTGGAGAGAAAGACTTACACTTCTGTATTGTCATTCAAGTTTGAACTTTACAGTACAGATAAGAACAAAATTTCATTGCATTAGCTCGTTGTAGTGCAGAATAAAAGAACAATAAGGTGCAGAGTTTTTGCATTTGCAAAAGAAGGTGCAGATGTAAGTAGATTACTGTACAGATAAATATAATGCACTTTTGCATATGCATGCACGTTTATGGATGTATTTTATATTGTGTTCATAGTCCAACGAGTTAATACTTTTTTGGGGGGAATTGAGGGTATTATTATGATGCGTTCAAGAGTCTCATGGACTGAAGGAAGAAGCTGTTTCGGAACCTGGAGGTTCTGCTACGGAGGTTGCGGAACCTCTTTCCAGAGTCCAGCAGTGAAAACAGTCCTTGGTGGGGGTGGGAGGAGTCTCTACTGATTTTCTGAGCCGTGGTCAGGCAGCGGGTTATAGGGCAAATATAGACAACTACTCACAGTGTCTTTCATTGTGTGTGACCCAAATTGCCTGCACAAAAGTCAGGCAAATCCAACTGCTATAGAGGGTTTGTGACTTTGAATAAAATCTTGTTTTTTGATAAAAAGTGTAGTTGGGAGACTAGTGTCTCGCATGGTGTCAAGTAAAATAAAGTTTATAAAGATGCACGGAACATAGAACTTAATATTCAAATAATGTCTGACTTCAATGTTTTTTTTGTAAACATTTTCTCTTTACAGTTGGAGATTCACCTTTTACTTGCTTGCTTTCTTCGCTGGCCTGGCAACCCTTATTGATGTAAGTCAAAGTAAAGAATAAAACATAACACATATGAAATCCTGTCAATGACAGCAGGTACAACATATTTATTTTTATTAAAGTGGAGTCTCATTGACAGACTTTTCAATGTAAAAAATGTTAACACTTGTCTTTTATCTTAGAAACCATGGTTCTATGATATGACGAGAATGTGGGATAACTTCCCCAAAATGGTATGCTTACTCTACATCATGCTGTAACTTTGTCATTTCGTTGTCTTTTATGGCTTTTCCACTTAAGGGTCGACACAGCAAGTCAAAAGCTTGTAAGGATGGGTACCGAATTTGCCACTTTAATTGGCAACGACCGTATTCTGTTGGTACTACCGGGTACAGATTCACATAAAGTCAAACGGTAACATATTGCGTTGCCTTTTGTTGCACATGACATCACGTCGGGTTGCAGACTCTGCACCAGCTCAGGCACTTGGCAGGGAAACTAACAGAGCAAACTCAGCCGGATTGTCTGTATAAATTGTTTCATTTCTCCATGCAAACAAAGCAAAAGTAAGGCTCAACTTTTTAAAAATGCGCTAGCTCAATGCTAATCAACAGGGGATTGACATTAGCGATTTTACAAAGTAATTTCAACACCTCCAAATTTGGTATTCAAAACTACAACTTAAATGCATGTTACAAGTACACTATTTACAGTTTAAACACTTGTAGAGCTCAACAAAATACAAGACTGCCAATTTAGCTCAAAGGCAAAGACTACTTCCTTGCTACGGCCACAAGCTTTAGCAGATATATTACTGCCATCGAAAGCCTTGTAATTGGAACTGGATGCAAAGTCTATACTATACGTGCAAATGAGACTCAGAAGTGTTATACCATTAAATTAACATAACACAACAAACACAAAAGTACCGAAAAAGGCAAAAACTGTAACCGATGAGTATTGGTATCGATTACCAGGTATGGGGAATTGGTACCGTATTGCTTAAAGTACACATCCCTAATTGCGTGATTAGATTTTATTTTGTTTTTCAATGCCAAACCCCGCTTTTATACATAACCCTCCTTTTTTAATCTGAGCTAGTGGTGGCTGGGTGTTTGCGTAGAGCAACTACTCACAGCAGCAACACAAACAGATCACGGTCTACCGTGTTTATGACAAAAACATTCATGTGTGACAAAAGGGAGTGTTTTGCCCTACTTAAATATTTCAACATCCAAACATGGGCAAACATTCCTAAGTAGTTTGGGAAATGGATGTACATTTTATATGCTTCCACATTTTTTTAAGTGTACAGTAAAAGCCGTTTCTTTTGACAGGATAAATCACCAAAAAGATTCCCGAGCGCTGCCACCGCTGCTGCTCACTGCTCCCCTCACCTCCCAGGGGATGAGTCTAATAGAGACGGTAATTTCGCCACACCTAGTGTGTGTGACTCTCCGTGGTACTTTAACTTTTAACCGGCTTTAAGGCAACCAACTCATTATGTCCAGGTTCACCGCATTTTTATTGCCTGAAAGTGCCAGCTTCTTCGACTTAGCAATAACTTAAAATTTCAAATTTGTGTTTTGCGTTACGGAGTTACTTATTTTTGTAACTGACATAAGAAATGAACCAAAAAAAAAATGTCCGCTGTAGAACACGTATGATTTTTGTTAGGAGCTCTTTTTGGCCAGCCTTTATTATATGCAACATTTTTTTTCTTCAATGCATAACATTGAATATTTATTTTTCCCCGCAGCCAATATTACAGTCTCAATACTGGTACTACATGACTGAACTGGGCTTCTATGTGTCCCTGATTGTGAGCGTTGCATCAGATGTCAAACGTAAGGTAAGCCGTGTGGGCAGTCTAAATGTTTACTTGCCATCAAACCAAAAAGTTTGACTTGTTAGTGTTGACATTTAGAGCGTCAAACATGTTCAATTTCACTTATACCTTCATTGCTGATGGTGTGTTTCACAAGGTGCTAAGTGGGTTAATGTGTGACTGAAGCGAGCAGTGATGGAAAAAGTCCCGTGATGCTGACAGCTTAGCCATTTTTGCATACAGGGCAAAAAAAACAAAAGTATCCATGTTTAAGTTTGACATCAAATCTGTGGTTTATCATTGCCATCAACTCAAGTGCACTAATAAAACAGAATCCTCCTGTTTTTGGTATATGAAACTCTGTAAATGTGTAATCTTGTGATGGTATCTTCGAATTACCCAATAAATTCATATTTTGGTGACAAACACCACTTTGCATTGCATAATACTAACTTTAAAGGGACCTACGATGATTTTCCACTTTTCTGACTAAAATATTGTTAAAATGTTGGATGTTCATGTTAATCAATGCCTAAGTGTCAAATCATGCATTTGGGCAGTGCACGATGCCTCTGAACACTGTGTTTTTTGCAGTCCTTAACAGTCCTTTTGTGGGCATTTCTATTATATACTGTCAGCCAGCCTCCTCCTGTGCTTCAGGCTGTGAGACGGTTTGATGCAACTTTTCTTTTGTCATTTCTTCTCATCTCATGACATCCCGACAATTCTGATGTCTTCAAAAGAGAAATATTTTGTTTAAAAAGTTGGTCTATAACATTTTACAAAGCACAGTTTTTGTCAAGATGAAGCACTGCGAAATTGGATTAGCCACTAAACTCAGATGGAAAAAGACAGCAACATTACTCCTTGGTTTGATGAAACAATAGAAGTAGGATAAATTATTATTTTCATCCAATTGTGGCAACTGCACTAGGGATGTCCCGATCCAGGTTTTTGCACTTCCGATCCGATACCGTTGTTGTTTTTGCACTTCAGATCCGATACTGATACTGGCCTATCCAAGAAATGTATTAAAGTTTGATGTTTTTTAGCCTACTTAGTTGTCAGATTCATGTTGAAAAGGGTTTTAGTACTCTTGACAACAACTAGCCAGCTGAATTAGGTGAGTTTGAATATTACACAATGGTTGGTATTCAAGGATAAACACAAAATAGACAAAATTATACATGATAAACAGAAATGGCATCATTAAACAGTAAAAAAGTGAACAGTATAAAGTGCAAATAATGCTGTAAACATTATTCAATCAATCAATCAATGTTTACTTATATAGCCCTAAATCACTAGTGTCTCAAAGGGCTGCACAAACCACTATGACATCCTCGGTAGGCCCACATAAGGGCAAGGAAAACTCACACCCAGTGGGACGTCGGTGACAATGATGACTATGAGAACCTTAGAGAGGAGGAAAGCAATGGATGTCGAGCGGGTCTTAACAGGATATTGTGAAAGTTCAATCCATAATGGATCCAACACAGTCGCAAGAGTCCAGTCCAAAGCGGATCCAACACACAAGCGAGAGTCCCGTTCACAGCGGAGCCCGCAGGAAAACATCCCAAGCGGAGGCGGATCAGCAGCGCAGAGATGTCCCCAGCCGATACACAGGCGAGCAGTACATGGCCACCGGATCGGACCGGACCCCCTCCACAAGGGAGAGTGGGACATAGGAGAAAAAGAAAAGAAACGGCAGATCAACTGGTCTAAAAAGGGAGTCTATTTAAAGGCTAGAGTATACAAATGAGTTTTAAGGTGAGACTTAAATGCTTCTACTGAGGTGGCATCTCAAACTTTTACCGGGAGGGCATTCCAGAGTATTGGAGCCCGAAATGAAAACGCTCTATAGCCCACAGACTTTTTTTGGGCTTTGGGAATCACTAATAAGCCGGAGTCCTTTGAACGCAGATTTCTTGCCGGGACATATGGTACAATACAATCGGCAAGCTAGGATGGAGCTAGACCGTGTAGTATTTTATACGTAAGTAGTAAAACCTTAGTCACATATTAAGTGCACAGGAAGCCAGTGCAGGTGAGCCAGTACAGGCGTAATGTGATCAAACTTTCTTGTTCTTGTCAAAAGTCTAGCAGCCGCATTTTGTACCAACTGTAATCTTTTAATGCTAGACATGGGGAGACCCGAAAATAATACGTTACAGTAATCGAGACGAGACGTAACAAACGCATGGATAATGATCTCAGTGTCTTTAGTGGACAGAATGGAGCGAATTTTAGCGATATTACGGAGATGAAAAAAGGCCGTTTTAGTAACGCTTTTAATGTGTGACTCAAAGGAGAGAGTTGGGTCAAAGATAACACCCAGATTCTTTACCGTGTCGCCTTGTTTAATTGTTTGGTTGTCAAATGTTAGAGTTGTATCATTAAATAGAGGTCGGTGTCTAGCAGGACCGATAATAAGCATTTCCGTTTTTTTGGCGTTGAGTTGCAAAAAGTTAGCGGACATCCATTGTTTAATTTCATTAAGACACGCCTCCAGCTGACTACAATCCGGCGTGTTGGTCCGCTTTAGGGGCATGTAGAGTTGGGTGTCATCAGCATAACAGTGAAAGCTAATACCGTATTTGCGTATGATGTCACCTAGCGGCCGCATGTAGATGCTGAAGAGTGCAGGGCCAAGGACCGAACCCTGGGGAACTCCACACGTTACCTTAACGTAGTCCGAGGTCACATTGTTATGGGAGACGCACTGCAATCAGTAAGATAAGAGTTAAACCATGACAGGGCTGAGTCTGACATACCAATTCGTGTTTTGATACGTTCTAATAAAATATTATGATCGACGGTATCGAAAGCAGCGCTAAGATCGAGGAGCAGCAACATAGATGACGCATCAGAATCCATCGTTAGCAATAGATCCTTAGTCATTTTTGCGAGGGCTGTCTCCGTGGAGTGATTTGCCCTGAAACCGGGTTGAAAGGTTTCACATGGATTGTTAGACGCTAAGTGTTCATTTAAATGCTCCGCAACAATTTTTTCGAGGGTTTTTGAAATAAAGGGAAGGTAAGACACCGGTCGGTAGTTTACCATGAGGTCAGGATCGAGGTTAGGTCTTTTAAGAAGAGGATGAATAACCGCTTTTTTGAATACTAGGGGAACAGTGCCCGAGGAAAGTGATACGTTTATAATATTTAGCACTGACGGACCTAACAATACAAAAAAATTAATATTAAAAAAAGCAAAACACACAAACAATCTGAGTGGGATAAAATGTCTATAACTCAGCATCAATACTTGCTCTTGAACAAGTGTAAACTTAAAAAAATAAAACATTAAATAAAATATCTACACACTCCCTTCAATTGTTTGCCCGAGTCAGGGGGGGGGCAAACAATTGAAGTCTGAGCATAATGGGGAGATTCTTTCTAACAAAGACGAGCGTTTCAAGATGCTCAGGTGTCAGCCTGCTGTGTTCATCAATGATGAGTGAGGCTGTGTTCAAAAAGCCTCTCACTCTCAAGAGTCATTAAAATGTCTTACAAATTTACCACCACGCTTGACTTTATTTTGGCATGTTTTGCACTCCACCTCTTCATCTTTTTCGTTTTGTAGGGTAAAATAATCCCACAGAGCTGACATTTTTACCGGTAACTTTTAATTCACATGGCCGTCTTAACGGTTACGACACAACCCTGTGGATGTGTTGAAGGTGTGCTGGAAAATACGAAACGAAAATTAGAGAGCAGCAGAAAAGTGTAATGTATTATTTAAATCGGTGCGTTGAAAAACACGGACCGGAACTTTTTTAAAAACTGGATCTGGATCGGCATTTTCCATTGCCTTGCCGATTCGTATTTTTTGGCAAATATCGGCGGCCGATCCGATCCAAATATCGGATCGGGACAACCCTAATGTGCACAGTACCACCGACATACAACATTCAATGGCATAAATGTTAGTAAAAGCAGCTTTTATATGTGGCTCTGTTGATCCGAGAGTGGGCAGGTGTACCTAATGATGTGACTGATTAATCTATATACTGTTAAAGTTTCTATCGGTACAAACAGTGGGAAACGGATGGATGTTTGTCTTAAATATATTTTAACAATATCCTTTTGAAAAAGATGAATTCTGATACCTATGTATAGGGTGGGGCGTGGAGGGTTTCATTTGCAATCGAAAGCTATCACCTCCACACGCTAACCGTTAGCAGACAAATGCAGAAAGTGGGTTAAAAATGTGTCTTTGGAGCATAATTTATACACAGCAATATCTAATACGTATTATCCAGACCATATTGAAAGTGTGTTGACTATAGATTAAAATGATCATACTGTAGTTACCCTTAAACCTCTAAGTAACCGGGTTTTGCTGGGTTGTGTCCATTGCCATGGTAATTTCACATAATCCATAAACACATGTCCATGGTATCAGAATAACCAAGGCTAAAACCAAAAGGGGTAATAGATTTTAGTGGGTAATATAATCTGTTCTAACGACAAGCTCGTAAATTGGGCAAATGTCAAAAACAAGTGACTAGTCTAAGACCATGTGGTGAATAATTTCATAAAACAAAATTCTAATGCCACAGACTTTGCCTCGTTTGACCACTAACCCATCGTACTAATGGTAAAAGTATAATTTATCTACCACTAAAACCCAGTGAACAAGCAGTATTTACACTATCCATCCATTTTCTACCGCTTATTCCCTTTTTTGGGGTCGCGGGGGGCGCTGGCGCCTATCTCAGCTACAATCGGGCGGAAGGCGGGGTACACCCTGGACAAGTCGCCACCTCATCGCAGAGTATTTACACTAACACAGTTAAATTTATATCGACAGTAACCATCAAGGTCTATGTGGTTATGGTTTGAATTTATTTCAAACATGCGTACAGTTACAATTTGGTACGTTGCATATTTCCACTTAGTCATTATAGCATGTCTGAAAAGGAGTAAAATGAAAGAGAGCTTTTGTAATAGTTTTTTCATAGCAATTTCAAACACACTTGTAGTTCTCTTCCTGTGCTTAATTTGTCATACAAACTAATAGTCAATAAAGTTCTCATGAGTAAATAGTTGTTAATAAATTGTGATTATCATGAGGTGAATAAGATTTTATCTCCTATTCCTCATGCAGGTGATAGTTAATATGCTATATATGCTACATATAAAGAGGCACTAAGAGCTTTGATGCTAGTTTGACAAGCGGTAACTGGGGCCCTCTGTGGTTTTCCTGAATGCCATAGTGTTGTAACATGTTTTGCAACCGTTTTGTTGAAGGGTCCTATAATGATTTTAATACAAATTTAAAACACTTCTTCGTGGTACAGATAATGCTTATTGAATATGCTTTGTTATAAATTTGGCTCCACAAGACAAATTAAGAAATGTTTTTTTTTTGTGACGACTTTTCCAGGGTGTACCCCGCCCTATGCCCGAATGCAGCTGAGATAGGCTCCAGCACCCCCTGCAAACCCAAAAGGGACAAACACTAGAAAATGGATGGATGGATAGTTTGTCTGCATCGTGTACAATTCCGTAGGCGTTCCCAGATTGCAAATGAAATAATAATCAAAATAATCAAAGTTATCCTTTGAAAATGTACAGTTTAAATATATATCTTTGCGCTGTCATCAATATTTTTTTTCCAGACATGACCGAAAATAAACCTCAGAACATTGTATGGATTTACCCGGTCACATCATTAGGTACATCTGCACACTCGCCGATCTGTTCAGACTATGCACAAAAAAGCAGAATTTATGTCCCATGTCTGTGTCACAATGCACAACTCAAGATTAAATGAAAATGATTCTGTGTCGTCCTTTTTTTGTATGTTTCCTCACATCATGATGCTCCTCCCCCTCTTGCTGAGTATTTAGTACGTCCACCTCGCTCTGAAGTCACCTAGTCGGACTGCAAAACCCAGCGAACCTAGGCATCCAAAATTGGATGAACCTGATGTTTTGGCATTATTTAACACGAGTATCCAACATTGTAATCACATTACTAAGTCAAAAAAGATTTATAATGTTTGTATGTCGATCATTACAGCGCATTCGATTAGCACTAAGTTTTTCTTCTCACACAATTTTGTTTGCTCTCTGCAGGATTTTAAAGAGCAAATAGTTCACCATGTTGCCACCATCGTCCTCCTCAGCTTCTCCTGGCTGGTCAACTATGTCAGGGGCGGGACTTTGATCATGGTTGTACACGACGCAGCTGACTATCTTATGGAGGTACTACATCCAGATTAGATCTTGCTAATTATTTACATTAATGGGTCAAAGGCATATTCTACAAGTTTGTTGTTCAGTATGTTTAATTTTATATAACAAGAAGCAAGATGTTTCTTCTTTTTTAAGCAGTTAATTCGAACACCATCATGTCACATCACAGCATCACACTTCATTCAAAACCCTGATGATGGTCAAAAGGTGTTATCTAAATTCAAAGTTACTCTTACGCACACACTTTTTCTTCTTTGGAAGTGTAAAAAGCTCTGTGACTGACATGGAGCTTGGATTTTATGATTAACTCAACATGTCCAATTGTGGAACCTGCAGTAACTATGTATGAAGAATGGACCAGTTGACCAGTTGAATGGAGCAAATGAGGAAAACAACATTTTTGAAAAAATTATTTAGGACAAGCCTAATTTATTACAGTGGAACCAGTTGACCAATTAAGTCCTGGTCCACCATGTTATTTATTCTAAAAATTGCCCACTTATTTTGTAGTTTCTCTAAAAATCTGTATGTCGGTTTGTTTTTGTCTAATATTTAGCAACATAACTCAAAAAGTTATGGATGAATTTTGATGGAACTTTAACAAAATGTCTGCAATGGGAAAAGTAAAAATTTTGGGGGTGATCCAAATTATTTTTACTGTATTACATTTACGTTACAAGGCAGAACTTCTCTCTCTCTTTCTCTCCCCCTCTCTCTTTTTCTCTCTGTTGTGTGCATGTATGTGAGCTTCGCTGCATTCACTCACAGAGACAAAGACAGGGGATGATTGACAAGAGGGTTTACTCGGTGTATTTAATTTTGCTTTAGAACAAACATGGTCAATACTCCTGCAGCTTATTTGAAAGCGACAATTGCACAAAAGAGATGTACATTGTCTTGGCAATGTAATTTAACCTTTGATATGCTGGGGTTTGTTTGTTTGTTAGCAATAAAGCTCAAAATAATGCCTGGCTGAGTGAGGTCTGTGCACTCTGAGGGCTTCTCGTTGCTTATGTGGGTTCGATAGATATGCGGTTATGTCTTTATCAAAACATGGAAGGTGAGAAATGCTACTAACTTCAAAGCTTCGACAAATATACTTTCTCGTGTAAAACATCTCAGCTGTTATTTTATCCCCCTTTCCACAACTAACAAAATGCATCCATGTAAAATGACATATGTTAAAACTTGGTTGGAGGTGTTTAACGGCGATTCTTTAGACGTCTCAAGCAAAAGATAAAATTGATAAAAGTTAAAAGATAAAAGTGCAAGCAGGCAAGCAGTGGATATTTTGGGTTACATCGACAACTGATAATGTCGACTTCAGTCAGCCAGTCCGATGTAAACTACATTGATGATTTTCAGCATTGCATGACATCCTTTGGACATTAGGTACTGCTTTGATTGACTGCAGCGACCGCCTTTCTTTGTACAATGCAACAAGAAAACTTGTGGCATGCAGAGGATTGTACGTTAAAATAATTTCTAAGACTGAATACGACAGTTAAAAAATATCTGAAAAAAGGTGCAAAAACATACATTAAGACACCAAATGGGACAACACAAAGTTGCAGAATGAATGCTACTGTCTTACTGTTGTTTTAATATTTGAAAAGGACAGCTGTGTTAATGGTCTTTTCTAAAAAAATATATATATATATAAAAAAAAAAAAAGGCTTTTTGTACTGTACTGAAGGGGGGCATCACTTTGGCGTATTCTGTCTTTGAGCTTTTTCTCTGTCTAAAAACGTGTTTTATGTGTAGTGCCCGTCCCCTAGAGGTGGAAACATGTAAATGGTAACACTTGTGTTTTGTTGCAGTCAGCCAAGATGTTCAACTATGCAGGTTGGAAAAGGACCTGCAACTGCATCTTCACAGTCTTTGCTGTTGTTTTCATCATCACCCGCCTCTTCATTTTCCCTTTCTGGTAAAGATCCTGTTCTTACAATGAGTCAGTCACAAGCCAAAATAGTTGTTGGGCGCAGCCCTCGTCACGACTGAAAACCGGTGTAACAACTGTCAATTAACATTTGCAGTGAACATTTTTGAAAGGTACGATAGTCATCAAGGCAACGCTTTGAAACATTATTAGGTGTACTGATACAATGTTTTCACTTCCAATACGATACCCATATTGGAGCCTTGAGTGTTGGCCATCTGATATCGATAATAATTCGATACGATATCAGCAGGAATCCTAGCACATACATTTTCATACATTTTTACTGTGGAATGTTAGAAAAGGTTGATCAATTAAAATTAATCAAACAGAGCATAATGGCATTAAAGTACATTATTTTATCATTTTGTATTGTGAAATGTCAGAAAATGTTTGATCAAATAGAAATATGTTGGTGGACATGGAAACCGCTGCAGGACATAGTTACAAGTGAAGTAGTAATCTGTGGTTTGGGAACACAGTAAACTATGAAGTTGAGAACATTTCATGTTTGTTACTGGATACTTTCAAATACATTTGTGCCTTGAAGATTTTGTACTCGGAAGTACTATCCAACTATAATAATGTTATCCTTGCTTGTAGTGACAAATGTAGACTGCAATATTGTTATATATGTCTAGCTTGTGTTCTTAGCTGTTGTGGACAGTAGTTGCAAGGTCCTAGCCTATAGCTTACCATGTTTACCTTTTGTAAATGACTTGACTAACATACAAGAAAAGATCAAACTTATGTGCTTATTGGAGGACATTCCCCAGTAGATGTTGACTGGCTGTCCAGCTTTGTACAAGGGGCAGAAGGACTGCTGGTATCAGAGATTATATAAGAGATTTTAGATGCTCCTTGTATCAGCCAATGCTTGTTTTTTTTTGCTGATATCAGATCGATATCAATATCAGATTGGGACACCCCTAATTGTCATGCTTGCGGGGGGGAAAAAATCCTGCAAACTTTCATAGACTAATGCTGTCTCAGTCTATGAGCATGAACTGATTAAAAACATTCTCGGAATAATGGGAAAATGTAATCTTTTTTGACCTCGGGGCCCAACCTTTCCACTATAAAGGGCCACGGGGTACACTCAAATATTAACAATATTTGAGTGGACCCTTGAATCTTGATTTCCATCATATTCAATAATTATGTTTAACCTACTTACAGGTTAACAACTTTTGCAAATGATATAAAACCATTCACTGAGAGTATTTAACACATAAACGTTAGGCTCAGGTCAGGCTGATAGAAAAAATAGGTACCAAATATACAGCATAAGAAGGGACAATTAACTGATGAAACATACATGTACAGACATTTATTTATGTAATTGATAATAAATGTTTCTTAAGTAAACCGTCAATCAAATAAAAGTACAAATTAAAATACAGCTTTACCACTTTAGTGATAATTTATTTGCGTTTCAGAAACTTCTCTTGACTTTATTAGCTCCAGACTTCTGTTTGTTTGAGATTTATCATTACTGCAACACGTAGTGTAAAAGTGTAACAACTGAATACCGCTGCAGCCCATTCGGACCACAGCTGAGAAACATATTTTTAGGCGGCCCTCTTAAGACAGGCTGGCGGCCACCACTGGGTCCTGGCACTATTGTTAAGAAACACTGGTTTAAGACAATCTAAACAGTCCAATTGTGATTGACTCAATGCCGTGAGAACTTACAAATTATGTGCCCTGCGATTGATCAGTCCAGGGTGTAACTACGGATGTCACAGTATGAAAATGTCTTATCGCGGTTGTTTTGACCAAAATGATCACGGTTATCATTATTATTGCGTTATTTTTAAATGGGCTCGAAGTTTTCTAGAAGTACTTGTACTGAAATCTTTTACCAAGTTTTATTGCAAAAAAAGCACAAACAACATTGAAAATTATTTCCTTTGTAGAATAAACATTATTGTTGATAAAAACACTGTTTCATGGACTTCAAGTAGAAATTGAATGTGTATATGAAAGCAATGGTGTGCCGTCAGGGCCAGCAAGGCCTTCTCTGCTGACCTAAAATAACCAGAAATTATGATCATAATTAAAGATAAAAAATTGTTTTTATTTACTTTCCCTACAGATTTAAAAGTATTCATATTCTCTTAATGTCATATTATGCTCGTTCCAGTGGTGTTGTTTTTAGTTGTATCCAATCAGAATTCAGCTTTCTTTTGTTGCCATGCTGTACGAAATCTGCCAGACAACTTTAAAATCAATAATGCAGGCGTCCGTGCACTGTAAGCGAACGGGACATAAAGTGATAGGCAGTTGCCAAAGCAAATCAGATCACGAGCTGTTGTTAGTAAGGCCTTCTGGATGGCCTAAAGTTGAACGTGATATTTACGCGTCCTGTGATTGGATACTTACCGGGATCGTTAGCGGATTAATTTGAGAACACAGTTGTTGACTGTTGCTGTTCTGTTACAACTAAAAGTTGTAAACTCTTGTTATTAAAGTCATTTTATTAGCATTGTTACATGTATATTTGTCGCCATCATGTGGTCACGGCAGTTAATATAAATGTGAGAAGTGTGTACTTAGAAACAAACTTTATTGACAGGAAGTTGCATAAGCCAAGCAGAGAAATTTACGGTATATCTTTTAGTTGCTGATGCGTTTTAATCGATTTTTTAAACGCGCCAGAAAATAAACCGTTTTTATACTGTTGATGTGCGTCAATGCTCAGTAGGCCGTAAATGTGTTCCTGTATAGTATTTCTCCAGCAATAATCATGTGGTGACGTCAATTATGGTATTTTGAGAAGTAATCATTGAAGTCGGACATCACTGAAGGCATAAGTGGGAAACGCACAGTATGAAAGTAACACAAACATTATAAACAAGGTAATATGGTAGAAAAAAACAATTCCACTCGGACAATAAGCAAATTATTGACAATGCTGGCCTTGTCTTATGGGCCTTTGGTGGTTCTAATGAACACTGCTCTGCTTTGTCTTCCTATGCAGCATTTTACACGCTACGTGTGTGTACCCTCTGACCCTCTACAAGCCCTTTTTTGGCTTCTACTTCTTCAACGGGCTATTGATACTGCTGCTGGCTCTGCACGTCTTCTGGGCAGTGCTCATCCTGCGCATGGTCATCAAATTCCTCCCCGGCAACGTATGAAGCGTCACTTCTATAAACCCAACGACCTCAATTAAAGGAAGGTGAGACGTGGACGACCATGTCTTGTTTTCTGTTTGCAGGGCATAGTTGAGGACGAGCGAAGCGACAAAGAGGAGACGGAGTCTGACGAAGAAGACGGTAGTGGCAATGGTAATAGAAGGATGAAAAATGGCCACATGCAGAACGGTCACGCTCCTCTCAACAACAACCGCAGTAAGATGGACTGAGTGGACTGTGAGAGCAACTGTGCCAAAAATCTGAGCCCTTCAAGTGGCACTTGGAAGGCAAAGAACGGGAGTGTGGCTTGGAGAGAGGCAACACACACACACACACACTCACACACTTACCTTACCTTATATTGAACAAAGAACATATCATGATTAAGTGCCTTTGGTACTAAGGTGTCTTTTGTCATTACCCAATCACATTTTGTTGTTGCCACACTGCTTGTAGCTTTTTCTTGTCACTGGAAGTCTTTTTGGAGCTGCTGATGATTGGACAGACAGACATTCCTTTCCCTGGGCAACAGTTTCTGATGTGACACTGTGGCCTTTAAACCAAATGGCTTATGGCTAATTACTCAATTTTTCTCGGCAAGTACACTGTCTTAGTATGGACCATTTGCGTTAGTTGCAGTAATGCGCAGAGCAAAATTAGTCAAGGGGGTTTATCATTTGGTGAGCTGCCATGGTCTAAACCGAGGAACAATTCAGTTTTGTTGTCATTTTTTTTTTTTTTTTGCCTTTCTTGATACCAAACAAAACACATTTACGGTCCAAAATCATTTTAACATGTTGGTCTTGCTGATGTTTCAATTTATATTTTTTTTAGTTCATATGATTTTTCTTTTCAATTCCCATTTAAATGAGAAAAAACAGTTGAGTGTCACTCAAACTTTTACAAACTTGACCAAAGTGCGGCTGTATTCTACAAAAAACAATCATTATTCATGAGCTATGTCATTAGATATAGTACAACCCGCTTGTGTTGACTTCCCGCATGTGTCGACCATCCCTTCAAGACCCGATCAACTGTGTTGATACTCAAAAGTGTACACTTAAGTTAAATTCCACATACATGGTCGACCGCTTCTGTTGACACAAAGTTCATGTGAAAATTCAATGTTTACTTTCTTAAGACAAAAGCTACATTACTACTCTTTATAGTAATGCAGCATCAAAACGTGCACACAGTGACTTCCTTTTCAGTGCAAAATAAGCCTAAACTAAAAACACAGTAGTATTAACTTGGGTTCTACCACAGCAGCTAAAAACACGCACACATACAGTCCAGGCCAAAAGTTTGGACACCTCCTCATTTCAATGCGTTTTCTTTTATTTTCATGACTATTTTCCTTGTAGATTGTCACTAAAGGCATCAAAACATTGACACATGTGAAGTGAAAACCCTTTCAGGCGACTACCTCTTGAAGCTCATCAAGTGGATGCCAAGAGTGTGCGAAGCAGAAATCAGAGCAACGGGTGGCTATTTCGAAGAAAATGGAATATAAAACATATCTTCAGTTATTTCACCTCTTTTTGTGTTGATTCATAGTTTTGATGTGACAATCTACAATGTAAATAGTCATGAAAAAAAAAGAAAACACATTAAATGAGAAGGTGTGTCCAAACTTTTGGTCAAGACATACAACAAAATAATGCATGGACAAATACAGGAAATACCCCATTGCTTAAGAAGTGAGTAAGTGTGCAGGCAATGGCGAGTTTGGGTATCGGTTTTAGTTTACGTCGACAACTGCTTAAGTCGAGAAGGTGAGTCAGTCTCAGGGACGTCAACAAAAGCGGCTTCAACTCTAGTACAGTAATTCGCAACACAAAGCTAAGCTGAGTACAGTTAGCCTAGCATGTATTGTGACCTACGCTACATTAGATTGATTTTAGCATCTTCAATGTACAAAATTGTATCAAAATGACCCTTCAGTTTTCATGTATGCAGCCGTCGTTTGTAAAAGTTGAGACACGTCCGTAACATTTCTTTTCAGTGTTTTTTTGAACCAAAGATGCACTTTATGGCTTTTTCTTTGGCTCAAACCACATTCAGTGTTACATTTCAATCCCAGTGTAATTGACTGACTCTATTGGGTCCTGATTTGTTTTTGCGCTGTGCTTTAATATCCACCAGAGATTGGCTTTCATCAGTGTTTTCTTTGTTTGTCAAAAGAATGTTGAATGAAAAGCTTAATTTGTTTCATTGTAAAGAGGTGTAGAAAGAAATTTTACAAGTGCCTTTATCATTTGGACTTCTTTTTTTTGTCACTAAGTGCTATTTTGTGTCCCAACAAAAATGTGCACTCTGGGTCTCGACTCGCCTTGTTTTCCTTTACACCTCAAGTCCTGCGTCCTGCAAAGAGTTTTGCCTTTATGAAAACAAGTGTTTTTAGTCTGTGTCATGTGATGCTGGGATGTAAATCAGACTGAGTATATTAATGGAATATCCAGTACATATGTTTTACTGGAAGTCAAGTCAAAAAGATTTTAAAGAAACTTGAAGGGTAAAGTAAATTTGACTAAGCTACAGTAGTCTTAAATACTTAATTCCAACAGTTTAGGAAAGTTATTTCCTGTTCCAAGGCACATTCATAGCCTGGTTCTCTTTCACCCTCTGGATGGACACAAATTCGCAAAGTAAACACTTAAGATGTTGGAGGAAAGCTGCCTGCGAATATGGAGTGCCGTAAAACTTAACACAAGAACACCTCTTTCACTGGTTTAATGTTCAAAAGAAACTTATGCAGGCTTTGCTTCTTTCAAAATAAAGCCAATTTTAGTTCATTCTGCTTCCGTGGTACTTTGATTTATTTGCAACCTAAAAAGCCTTGAATGCTATTTGCATTGTCATGTCCAATCTCTTCACACTTCATCAAGACTTCATTTTATTCTTTGCAGGGTCAGTTTCTACGCTGCTTTCCTATCAAGTTGCGGTCCAATGTTGGCTTTCCATACCCTCCTCCTGGCTTAAATTCTTCAATTTCTCCTTATGTCACCTGGTTTGGTAGCACAGCAGTTTAGAATGTCGTGCAACCCTATTGGTGCCGTGGATGAGCCGGGAGAACAGTGTATGTGGTGTTTGATTCACTTGTGAGCTGTGTAGACTTATCGAATTCCTGCTCAAGTATTAATAAGGGCTTTACGGGTACACAGGAGGCCGCAACATTCAAGTGCACGCCTTGAATCTTGCATGAGTGTGTGTATCCACTATCCTTCAAGTTGTAGGGGCATAAATCTGTTCACACGTATACAATGTTATCAGGGATGCAGTGTAATGTTCCCTGAGGTGTGTGTGTCTGTCTGTGCGTGTGTGTGCGTGCGTGCGCTGGTGTATGCAAAAGCTGATCAGTCTTATGTAACTGACATAGGGAAGTGCCCAGAGGACCAACACGGGACATGGGAACCCAGACCGGAAGAACCCAGGAGTCAACCGGACTACATGCTGCTAGAATGGATGCATGGTAAGTCAGAAATCTAAAACACTTAAAAAAATTATATACTATTTTTGCGGTTATAGTGTGAATGTTTGTAGAAAATCAATAATGTAGAAATAGTACTGATGACGAACTTGTACTTGCTTTGAAAAAAAGCTGCAACAGTAACTAACATTAGTTACTGTTGCCATGAATTTGGCAGGTTTAGAAGTGTGTGTGTTCAAATTAAACCACATGGCTTGCTTGTCTTGTTAGGTTAAATTTATTGAGCTACTGTCTGCAATGTTTCAAAGAATCAAGGAAAGATTCTTGGACAAAGTTAATAGATTAATCAGACATGTCCAACTTGAGACAACATTTGTATTGTCCTGTAAATGTCTTTATTTCTAAAGTTATATACTGTATTTGTAAATGTCAACGTAATTTATCGTTCGTTCTACTTGGTCTTTGTATATGTATGTACACTATGTATGTACAAAATGTATATATGTACAGTGTCTGTGTGTGAATGTATGTGGGTGTGTATATATATATATATATACATATATATATTAGGGGTGTGGGGAAAAATCGATTGGAATATGAATCGCGATTCTCACGTTGTGCGATTCAGAATCGATTCTCATTTTTAAAAAATAGATTTTTTTTTAAATTTATTTATCAATCCAACAAAAATATACACAGCAATACCATAACAATAAAATCCAATTTCAAAACCAAACCTGACCCAGCAACACTCAGAACTGCAATAAACAGAGCACTTGAGAGGAG
>NC_084631.1:22223137-22323137 GCF_033978795.1 Nerophis ophidion | reverse complement strand
GCCCCTTACTACATTAAATATATACTTACATCATGTTTATAAAACTTTAATAGAGGTGTTTGGATGTTTTTAAGAGCTTTATAGTCTCCTACAGGCTCCATTGTAAGCCGACTGTTGATCAAATGTATTTACTATTTATAATGCATTTTAAAAAATACATCCGTCAAGTTTTTTCATAATGACTGTGAACTATACGGAAAATTCCCCCCCAAAAAATGCAGGTCTCCTTTAACTCAAAACACTTCTCAAATCAAGTCTCCCATTTAGATATTTATCATAAATTTAAAAGCTCCACCAAAACAACACAATTTGAACACCTCGCATGCCTTTAAAAAATAAAAATAAAACCTTTCGTATAAGAAAAGAATGTACTTCTAACAACTGCAGTACTTTTGGGAAGTAATGTAATAATGTACGGTTTTAATCTTGGTAACTCCTTCCAGCACCTTTTCAATCGTTTCATAGTTAAAAATATCGCCTTTTTAAATGTAATTTCAACATCCTTGACTGGCCTCAGACCGATTCTGCTTCAGTGAGGTGTCGACAAGCAGTGATACGCTCAAATTGCTCCGGCCATTTTGCGACATGCTTTGCCATGTTTTTGATTAATTATTTCTTTAATTCAACGAATTAAACCCACTTTCTGTTTTTACGTTTTTGGAAAAGTAAAATTTTGTCCATCTTACGTCTAAGCCAGGGGTCGGCAATCCAAAATGTTGAAAGAGCCATATTGGACCGAAAATACAAAAAAAAAATCCATCGGGAGCCGCAAAAAATTAAAAGTCCTATATGAGTGTTATAATGAAGGCAAGACATGAATTAAGTGTCTATAATAGCTATATTAGCCTACTATCAAAGGCTGACGCAAATCTTCGTTGACAGAAATGTTGTATTTAATTTTTATTCTACACATTTTTTGCAACATTGGAAAACATTAGTAAAATGGAAGCTTCTCACAGGGTGAGATAACTTCTGGAAATTACTGGCTCAGAATGGCCAAAGGTATTGATGCGTGTGTCCAAGTTAAAGAAAACGGCAGGCTGTCTTCTAATGGATTTATGACAATCTTTTCAAGCTGGGTAACGTTTGCTGTGGTCTGGAACAACGTGGCACACAAACAACTATCAGAAATGCAGCCAATATTACATACACATAATGTGTCATGAGGCATGCAAATATAAATTAAATACACATAGGACATAAGTAAAGGATATTGAATGAACTCAAATATACCTAGAAACCAGGCATAATATGCAATCTGTACAGCTAGCCTAAATAGCATGTAAGCATCGATTAGCTTGCAGTCATGAATTGACCAAATATGCCTGATTAGCAGTACTCCAGCAAGTCAATAACCTCAACAAAGCTCACCTTTCTGCATTCACGCACAGCATAAAACGTTTGATGGACAAAATTAGACAAAAGAGTGGCATAAAACACGTCTTTCTGTGGCAGCATCGGAGAAAGTTGTACATGCAAACAAACCACGATGAGTTCAGGGATCGCTGAAATTAGTAGGACAAAACGGCGCTTGCCAAATACTCTCATCAGGGAAGCATGTATAACATAAACAGTAGGATTTCTAACAATTAGGAAGGTTTGTGGCATGTGTGTTCCTACAGAAAATATATTAAAACAAAATAATCCTAGTGGCTGCCTCGACCTCTTTCAGAGATGTGTGAAAATAGAATTCCATCCATGGATGGATGAATGGATTGGATTTTTTTTTTTCACACATCTCTGAAAGAGGTTGAGGGAGCCACAAGGGCGATGCTAAACACCACTATGGAACTCTCTACCTGACACTTTTGAAAAGTATACCTGCACTTGTCACTTTCAAAAAACAAACAAAAATTGTGGCTAGTTGAGCAACAATCGTGTTCCCTTGTTATCTAGTTTGCACTTTGTGTTATTATAATTTTTGTTTTTTATCTAGTTTTCACTTTGTCTGTATTATTGCTATTATCATTATTATCTTTGTCTGTATTATTAATATCATCATTATTATATACTCCTCTTTGCCTCATTCTTTTTATTTTCCTATTTTAATGTTAGATATGTGTTGTTGTTGACAAGTGTTGCAATTCATCTTCGGCTACAAACACTATGATGCATACATTGGATGACTGTTTCAGTTTTCTATGTTTCTGTATCCGTCCCTATTTCAAATAAACCAGAAAGTAAGTAAAGAGCTGCGGGTTGCTGACCCCCACTGTAAGTAAATGGCAACTCAAATGTTTGCTTGCAACTTAAAGCATGATTAGTCGAGAGACAACTCTAACTTTGAAGTTTAGGTACCACTGTATTACAAACCCCATTTCCATATGAGTTGGGAAATTGTGTTGGATGTAAATATAAAGAGAATACAAGGATTTGCAAATCCTTTTCAACCCATATTCAGTTGAATATGCTACAAAGACAAGATATTTGATGTTCAAATTCATAAACATTATATATTTTTTTGCAAATAATAATTAACATAGAATTTCATGGCTGCAACACGTGACAAAGTAGTTGGGAAAGGGCATGTTCACCACTGTGTTACATCACCTTTTCTTTTAACACTCAATAAACATTTGGGAACTGAGGAAACTAATTGTTGAAGCTTTGAAAGTGGAATTCTTTCCCATTCTTGTTTTATGTAGAGCTTCAGTGGTTCAACAGTCCTGGGTCTCCGCTGTCGTATTTTACGCTTCATAATGTGCCACACATTTTCGATAGGAGACAGGTCTGGACTGCAGGCGGGCCAGGAAAGTACCCGCATTCTTTTATTATGAAGTCACACTGTTGTAACACGTGGCTTGGCATTGTTTTGCTGAAATAAGCAGGGGCGTCCATGATAACGTTGCTTGGATGACAACATATGTTGCTCCAAAACCTGTGTGGACCATTCAGCATTAATGGTGCCTTCACAGATGTGTAAGTTACCCATGCCTTGGGCACTAATACACCCCCATACCATCACAGATGCTGTCTTTTGAACTTTGCGCCTATAAGAATCTGGATGGTTATCTTCCTCTTTGTTCCGGAGGACACCACGTCCACAGTTTCCAAATATAATTTGAAATGTGGACTCGTCAGACCACAGAACACTTTTCCACTTTGCATCAGTTCATCTTAGATAAGCTTGGGCCCAGCGAAGCCGGCGGCGTTCTTGGGTGTTGTAGATGAATGGCTTTCGCTTTGCATAGTAGAGTTTTAATTTGCACTTACAGATGTATCGACCAACTGTAGTTATTTACAGTGGTTTTGGGAAGTGTTCCTGAGCCCATGTGGTGATATATTTTACACACTGATGTTGGTTTTTGATGCAGTACCGCCTGAGGGATCAAAGGTTCCGTAATATCATCGCTTACATGTAGTGATTTTTCCAAATTCTCTGAACATTTTGATGATTTTACGGACCATAGATGGTAAAATCCCTAAATTCCTTGCAACAGCTCGTTGAGAAATGTTCTTCTAAAACTGTTCAACAATTTGCTTACAAATTGGTGACCCTCGCCCCATCCTTGTTTGTGAATTACTTAGCATTTCATGGAAGCTGATTTTATACCCAATCATGGCACCCACCTGTTCCCAATTAGCCTGCACACCTGTGGGATGTTCCATATTAGTGTTTGATGAGCATTTCTCAACTTTATCAGTATTCATTGCCACCTTTCCCAACTTCTTTGTCACGTGTTGCTGGCATCAAATTCTAAAGTTAATGATTTGCAAAAAAAAAAAAAAAAGTTTATCAGTTTGAACATCAAACACGTTGTCTTTGTAGCATATTCAACTGAATATGGGTTGACAATGATTTGCAAATCATTGTATTCCGTTTATATTTACATCTAACACAATTTCCCAACTCATATGGAAACGGGGTTTGTATATTGAATGTAAGTATTGGGACTGCATTATCATCTTCATATTTTGCACTTCTATAGAATGAGGTCATCACCGTCACCTCAGAAGCACCGACACACACTTGAGTCGACCCTGGGGGGGAATCCGTTTCATCAGAGCGGGACCTGCAGCTCTTCTCACCCACATGGACCAAGGCACACATCCTGCACCCTCGTTTGAAGTCGACGTGGATCTAGGCTTCGCTCTCTTCTTCCTCTTCGTTCTGTGTTTCTTCCTGCTGGTGACGGTGGTGCGATGCGCCCAAACGGTGGTGGACCCTTACGGCTCCATCTCCACCTCCACCTATCAAGAGGAGCAGATTACCTGAAGACCTGGAGAGGTACTTCCGTCCGCACTAAAGACGTAACTGCAAGTAAATATTCCCCCTGTGGACTGTTCACAAATTGCAGGGGTCAAGTGACTTTAAAGCACAACACAAATCAGACAAAAATATTTTCAATTATGTTTTAGTGTGTTTAATTTATGGATCTTTCTGCATCTGTGCCATTTACTTCTTGTAACATTCTCAAAATAAACATGAATATTTGTCCTTTTTACAACTCCAAATCTGACTCATTGAATCACTCCAACTGTGTAATAAGGGCAACTTCCTACTGTAAGAGAAATATGATTCATTTAAGAGACAGATGGAAAATAACAGTAATGAGTTTTTAAGCACAGACATAGCAAATACATGAAATATAGCATTTATGCTAGCATGTTTATACATTATAGTGATACAAAGGCTCACTGAGAAATTATTTTGGTAACAGGAATGTGCTGCTGGTATCTGTTGCACTTACAGCTTTATGCAAAGCGGAGGAGGATCTTTGCTTTGTGTGGCCTTAAACAAGATTTATTTTTTGGGGGGTAACACTTTAGTATGGGGAACATATTCACCATTTAATTAGTTGCTTATTAAAGTAACAAAGACCTCATTCAGAATTATTTGGACACTAGAGCAGTGTTTTTCAACCACTGTGCCGAGGGTGTGCCGTGGGAGATGATCTAATTTCACGTAATATTTTTTGCAAACCAGTAATTATAGTCTGCAAATGTGTTGTTGTTGTTGAGTGTCGGTGCTGTCTAGAGCTGGGCAGAGTAACCGTGTAATACTCTTCTATATCAGTAGGTGGCCGCCACAAGCTAATTTCTTTGTAAATGTCGGGAACTGCGGTCGGTGGAGTGCAGGTACAGTTGTGATCAAAATGATTCAACCCCCACACAATTTAGGTGTTTTAGCAAGTTGGACATTTATTCCGTATTTTGTTTATGGTCATATCAAATAAAGATGTGTCAAATAGACAAATGCAACTTAAATTGTAACACTGTATTTTACAAAATACCAAAAAAGGACATTTTTCTTAATATCTCATTGACAAAATGATTCAACCCCCTAGTTACATGCATCTTTAGTACTTGGTAGAACACCCTTTGGCAGTAATTACATCCTTCAAACGTGATACATAACCGGACACAAGCTTCTTGCAACCATCTACAGGTATTTTAGCCCATTCCTCTTGGGCAAAGGCCTCCAGTTCATTCATATTCTTGGGCTTGCGTGCTGCAACTGCCTTCTTCAAGTCCCACCACAGCTTTTCTATAGGATTTAGGTCTGGCGACTGTGAAGGCCACTCCAGAGTCTTCCAGCCCTTCTTCTGCAAGCACTCTGATGTTGATTTGGAGGTATGCTTGGGATCGTTGTCCTGTTGGAAGGTCCAACGTCTCCCAAGCCTCAGCTTCGTCACTGACTTCATGACATTTGCAGCTAATATATCCTGGTAGGAAATAAAATTCATAATGCCTTGAACGCACTGGAAATTCCCGGTACCTGAGGCAGAGAAACAGCCCCAAAGCATGACTGACCCCCCCACCATGCTTAACAGTAGGAAAGGTGTTCTTCTCTTTGTAAGCTTCATTTTTTCTCCTCCAGACATAACGTTGATTCATAGGCCCAAAGAGTACCACTTTTGTCTCATCACTCCATCGAACAGTTTCCCAAAACCTTTGGGGTTTGTCCAGATGATTTTTGGCATACTGGAGTCTATTTTTATTGTGCCTGGTAGTCAGAAGTGGGGTGCGCCTGGGAGTTCTGGCATGGAGGCCTTCATCTCATAGTACACGCCTTATTGTCTGGGACGAAACCTGCGTTCCCCCCTCTGCAATGTCCTGTTGTAGTTCCTCAGCTGTTACCCGGGGGTTTTTCACCACTGTACTGCACACAGCATCCTCTTTCTACCACGCCCAGGTAGTGTTTCCACTGTGCCTTTAGCTTTAAACTTGCGAATTATGCTCCCAACTGTGTCTTTTGGAATGTGTAATGTCTTTGCTATTTTCTTATATCCTTATCCTTTCTTATGAAGATAAATTACCTCCTTTCTTGACTTCTTTGACCACTCCCTGGACTTCACCATGTTGCAAATACACCATTGACCATCTACAAGAAGCTGAGCGTCACAGTCTTTTTCAATCACTTTTAGTTGTTGTTCGTTATGGTTCTAATCACATCTACAGGTGTTTTCAACACCTGATTGAAAATACCTTATTCAAATTCTATTCTTAAGAGTTATGATCTTCAAGGGGTTGAATAATTTTGTCAATGAGATATTAAGAGAAATGACACTGTTAGGTATGTTACAAAATATAATGTTGTAATTCAAGTTGCATTTGTCTATTTGACACATCTTTATTTGATATGACTATAAACAAAATACGGAATAAATGTCTGACTTGCTAAAACACCAAAATTGTGTGGGGGTTGAATAATTTTGATCACAACTGTAAAAAGGTGTCTGGTGAGTGCCCCTAAAAAAAGGCATTGAAGCTTAGAGAAGGCTATGCAGAATGAAACTAAAACTGAACCGGCTACAAAGTAAACAAAAACAGAATGCTGGATGACAGCAAAGACTTACTGTGGAGCAAAGACGCCGTCAACGATGTACATCCGAACATGACACGACAATCAATAATGCCCCCACAAAGAAGGACAAAAACAACTGAAATATTCTTGATTGGTAAAACAAAATAGATGAGGGAAATATCACTCAAAGGAAGACATTAAACTGCTACAAGAAAATACCCCAAAAAAAGAGAAAAAGACACCAAAATAGGAGCGCAAGACAAGAACTAAAACACGACACAGGAAAACATCAACAAACTCAAAATAAGATAAGTCACGGCATGATGTGACAGGTGGTGATAGTGATGCATGGTTGGTTATGGTTTTAAGTCATATCCAACAATTGTGACGACTTGACTGTCAACTGAGTTTTATTTTTTAATGATTTTTGCTGGTGGTGTGCCTTTGCATTTTTTAACGCCAAAGATGTGCTTTGGCTCAAAAAAGGTTGAAAAACACTGCACTAGAGGAACATGTTAGGTTTACTAATAAGCAATAATTCTGAGGTTAATGCGGGAAGACTCTTTGTTAATGGCTTACTGGTTGTATAATAAGGCCATGCAGACTAAGGCATTAATGAGTACTTAATGACTAATTAAGAGCCAATATGTTACTAGTTTGCATGTTAATAAGCAACTAATTAATGGTGAATATGTGTTCCCCAGGCAGCATGGTGGTACAGGAGTTAGTGCATGTGCCTCACAAAACGAAGGTCCTGAGTTGTCCTGGGTGCAATCCCAGGCTCGGGATCTTTCTGTGTGGGGTTTCCATGTTCTCCCCGTGAATGCGTGGGTTCCCTCCGGGTTCTCGGGTTTCCTCCCACTTCTAAAGACATGCACCTGGGGATAGGTTGATTGGCAACACTAAATTGGCCCTAGTGTGTGAATGTGAGTGTGAATGTTGTCTATCTGTGTTGGCCCTGCGATGAGGTGGCGACTTGTCCAGGGTGTACACCACCTTCCGCCCGATTGTAGCTGAGATAGGCTAAAAGGGAATAAGCGGTATGGATGGATGTATGCATATATGCATGTGTGTGGATATATATACATATATATAGATACATCTCTTATTTCTGTCTTTTTTTTTTACTATTTATATTACCATATTGTATATGCACCTTAGGAGATCTGCTCCAATTTTGTTGCTCTTTGAACCTGTTCACTGCAATGATGATAATAAAACTCTATTCTATTCTACTCAATTTGCTTAATTGTTTCAAAAACAAATTAGGTTTTTGCATGCAGTTTGTAATTTATGGATATTAAAAAGGGTTTTCTGATTATCTGATTCATGGATTATTGTTGATAGGTCATTATTATTATCATAATGCATCACAATACATTATTAGTGCATTTACTGGGGGGTTAAAATCTAGCGACGACTTGTTTCGAACTTTAACCAAGGTTCCTGAATCCACCACAGTTATGTTCTATGATATACAAAAGGGCAACTATAAACAGCTTTTTCCAATACCGGCATCGACCGCTACTACATATTGGCGCTGACGAGCTGCAGGGCCGCCATCTTTAACAGTTATACATCGCCATCTAGTGGCAGGATCAATGAAGTGTCAGCACATTTCATTCATCAGAACGTTCTGGATTTTCACGCGTGTTTCAATGAAAACGTCACGTATGTCGATTGGATGCAGTGCAAATGAATTGTCGCAGTTTAATATTCACAGTGGGTCGGCCGGTTGGTGCAAGAAGACGCAGAACGATACGATGCCATCGTGGTCTTCCTTGTTCTTTCTGCTGCTCAAAGAGTGGAAGACCTGTTCAAGATGGCGACCATATTTCCTGCGCCACAATATCCAATGTGTATATTAAAGACCATCACCAGCAACTGGCACCTGGACTGGGAAACGAGTCCGCTAAAGGAAGCATAATTACATTTGGAATTTAGTATCTTTATTTATAATTTTTTGGTTATTTTTTCAAATTCAGATTTGTTTTTCTTGAATATTGTTTTGAAGTAGTTCAAGCGTTTTATTATTTAGTTTTTCCTTATTCAAGCTTTGTATTATTTAGTCTTTCCTTATTTGTTTTTTTCCTGTTGTGTTTAAAAGCCTACTGAAACCCACTACTATCGACCACGCAGTCTGATAGTTTATATATCAATGATGAAATATTAACATTGCAACACATGCCAATACGGCCTTTTTAGTTTACTAAATTGCAATTTTAAATTTCCCGCGAAGTGTCCTGTTGAAAACGTCGCGGAATGCTGACGTGTACGCGTGACGTCACGGACTGTTAGGAAATATTAGCGCTGCGCAGACACACAGCTAAAAGTCGTCTGCTTTAACCGCATAATTACACAGTATTTTGGACATCTGTGTTGCTAAATCTTTTGCAATTTGTTCAATTAATAATGGAGAAGTCAAGGTAGAAAGATGGAGTTGGGAAGCTTTAGCCTTTAGCCACACAAACACACGGTGATTCCTTGTTTAAAATTCCCGGAGGGGAAGCTTTACTATGGATCAGAGCGGTCAAGCGAACATGGTTCCCAACCACTTGTCAACCAGCAGTTTTCGGTGAGAAAATTGTGGTAAAAAGTCGCCACTTACCGGAGATCAGCTGAGGTTGTGACGTCCGTACAGCTACCGTCGACTTCCATCAGACACTGGCCTCAAGACACCCGTGGATACACCCTTCTGACTATCAGGTACTATTAAACTCACTAAAACACTAGCAACACAATAGAAAGATAAGGGATTTTTTGCACGCTTTGAGACATCCCAATCAGTCACAGCCACCCATTAAGGACTTCCTGACCAACCGACCTCAGACAGTAAAACTTGGCCCCCATCTCTCCTCCCCCCGCACACTCAGCATCGGCTCCCCACAGGGCTGTGTGCTGAGCCCTTTGCTGTACTCCCTCTACACCCATGACTGTAGTCCAGCCCACTCGGAGAACACCATCATCAAGTTCGCCGATGACACAACGGTAGTGGGTCCCATTACAGGGGGGGATGAGTCTGCATACAGAGATGAGGTCCTGAAACTATCTGCGTGGTGTTCAGTGAATAATTTGGCACTGAACACCACAAAAACCAAGGAACTCATCTTTGACTTCAGGAAGAACACTGCAGATCCCGCCCCCCTCTACATCAACGGCGAGGAGGTGGAGAGAGTCAGCTCCTTCTAGTTCCTCAGCACCCTCATATCTGCTGACCTGTCCTGGACCCAAAATACAACTGCGGTCATCCGGAAGGCCCAGCGGAGACTCCATTTCCTGAGGGTGCTGAGGAAGAACAGACTGGAGAGACAGCTGATGGTGACCTTCTATCGCTCGGCTGTTGAGAGCCTGCTGACGTACTGCATCACAGTGTGGTACGCCAGCTGCACTGAAGCAGACAAACAGGCAATACAGAGGGTCATAAAGTCGGCACAAAAAATCCTCTGCTGTCCCCTGCCCTCCCTGAAGGACTTACACAACTCCCGTTACCTCAACAGAGCAAAAAACATTACCAAGGACAGCACACACCCTGGCTTCCACCTGTTCGACTTGCTACCATCAGGCAGGCGCTACAGGTGCATCAGAGCCAGAACAAACAGGCTCAGAGACAGCTTCTTTCCCAAAGCTGTCACCATGTTGAACTCTAACTTATAATAATAATAATTCACCCCTATACAATATCCTGCCCCAATACCCTACTGTGCAATACTACCCTTCCAGTGCAATACATCCGTCACTGATTGTTATTTATTACTTCGGTACTCCTGTCTTGTTCTGTATATTGTACAGTATTTGTATTTTGTACTTCTATAGTGTTTTGTATATTGTACAGAATTGCTTATTATTTTTATTGGATAGTAGTCTGTTTATTTCAATTGTTAGTTTTTCCTTTATTACTCTTATGTAATTTATTTCACCCCATATTTGTTCCCACTACCGCACCTTAAGTTGGAGTCTTTAATCTCGTTATATGCAAATATAATGACAATAAAGTTCCATCCATCCATACATTTTCTACCGCTTATTCCCCTTTTGGGGTCGCGGGGGGCGCTGGCGCCTGTCTCAGCTACAATCGGGCGGAAGGGGGGGTACACCCAGGAAAAGTCGCCACCTCTATATTCTATTCTATCATATGTCCCTCTTTAGGCTGTGGCCCTAAACGACAAGTGTTTATTTAACTCAGAAAAAATGTGAGGCTTCAAAAAAAAAAAAAAATGCTACCATTTGCGTAATCCAAAAATTAGCAACATAATTAATAGACAGATTTTGATTTTAAAAAATACAAAATAAATCCTGGAACATGTGCTTTTGTACATTTCATTATTGTTCATATATTCATTATTGTTGTTGGCATCCATTCCGTTACCATACAGTATAAACCGGTGGTTCTCACACTCTTCAAACCTCATAAAAGACTTGGCTCTCAAAGTACCAGCATAATGGCCAACATTAAAACACAGTAGCATGGTAGGCCTAAATATTCATTAAAAAAACAAGGCAGAGGTTTTATTTAACAATTATATTTAATATTTTTGGCCTCTGTGACATTACACTCAGTTTGAACTGTAACACTGTGTTTGAATATTCAGTTAAGTGATTATTTAGTGTACTACTAGATCAGGGGTCACCAACCTTTTTGAAACCAAGAGCTACTTCTTGGGTACTGATTAATGCGAAGGGCTACCAGTTTGATACACACTTAGATAAATTGCCAGAAATAGCCAATTTGCTCAATTTTCCTTTAATAAATAAATCTATATATATATTTTTAAAAAATGGGTATTTCTGTCCGTCATTCCGTCAAACTTTTTTTTTCCTTTTACGGAATGTTTTTTTGTAGAGAATAAATGATGAAAAAAAACACTTAATTGAACGGTTTAAAAGAGGACAAAAAAGGAAAAAAATTAAAATTACATTTTGAAACATCGTTTATCTTCAATTTAGACTCTTTAAAATTCAAAATTCAACCCCCCCAAAAAAAGAGAAAACTGGCCAAGTCTAATCTTTTTGAAAAAATAAAAAAAATAATTTATGGAACATCATTAGTGATTTTTCCTGATTAACATTCATTTTGGAATTTTGATGAAATGTTTTAAATAGGTTAAAATCCACTCTGCACTTTGTTAGAACATATAACAAATTGGACCAAGCTATATTTCTAACAAAGACAAATCATTATTTCTTCTAGATTTTCCAGAGCGAAAATTGTAAAAGAAATTCAAAAGACTATGAAATATGATTTTAATTTGATTCTACAGATTTTGTAGATTTGCCAGAATATGTTTTTTGAATTTTAATCATAATAAATTTGAAAAAAATATTTCACAAATATTCTTCGTCAAAAAAACACAAGCTAAGATCAAGAATTTCAAACATGGACGCATGTGAAAAAGTGCAATATACTTATCTGTACAGTGATCTATTTATTTATATCTGCACCTTATTGCTTTTTTTTTTTATCCTGCACTACCAAGAGCTAATGCAACGAAATTTCGTTCTTATTTGTACTGTAAAGTTCAAATTTGAATGACGATAAAAAGGAAGTCTAAGTCTAAGTCTAGTGTAAGTCTATTTTTTCTCTAAAATTGTCTTTATGAAAGTTATAAGAAGCAAAGTAAAAAAATAAATGAATTTATCCAAACAAGTGAAGACCAAATCTTTAAAATATTTTCTTGGAATTTAGAATTCTATTTGAGTTTTGTCTCCCTTAGAATTAAAAATAAAAAATTTACTAGCAAGGCCAGCTTACTAGTAAATAAATACAATTTTAAATTTAGAGGCAGCTCACTGGTAAGTGCTGCCATTTGAGCTATTTTTAGAACAGGCCAGCGGGCTACTCATCTGGTCCTTACGGGCTACCTGGTGCCCACGGGCACCGCGCTGGTGACCCCTGTACTAGATGGTCTACCATCCACTACCGCAATTTGAGAATCACTAGTATATACAAACAACCAACCATGCATGGTTTATATCGCTTATGTTTGGGTTTGGCTCCACTTTGGACGGGACTTTCGCTACTTTATCGGATCCACTTTGGACTGGACTCTCATGGTTACGTTAGGTCCACTATGGATTGGACTTTCACAATATCATGTTAAATCCGCTCGACATCCATTGCTTTCGGTCCCCTGGGGGGGGGGGGGGGGGGGGGGGGGTTGCCCACATATGCGGTCCTCTCCAAGGTTTCTCATAGTCATCATTGTCACTGTCACCGACGTCCCACTGGGGTGAGTTTTTCCTTGCCCTTATGTGGGCTCTACCAAGGATGTTGTTGTGGTTTGTGCAGCCCTTTGAGACATGTGTGGTTTAGAGCTATATAAATAAACATTGATTGATTGATGATTGATTGGTTTGTTTCCTGGTGTGTAAAATAGTGCTACAATATAGCAAACGTTGTGTAATTCGTAAATAAAAACAGATTACAATGATTTGCAAAACCTTTTCAACTTATATTCAATTATATGGACTGCAAAGACAAGATATTTAATGTTCGGACTGAGATATATATTTTTTTTTTTGCAAATAATCATTAACTTAGAATATTGCAAAAAAGTTGTCACAGGGGCATTTTTACCACTGTGTTACATGGCCTTTCCTTTTAACAACACTCTGTAAATGTTTGTGAACTGAGAAAACCAATTTTGGAAACTTTTCAGGTGGAAATATTTTCCATTCTTGCTTGATGTACAGCTTAAGTTGTTCAACAGTCAGGGGTCTCTGTTGTCGTATTTTACGCTTCATAATGCGCCACACATTTTTAACGTGAGATTCGGATAAGTCAATGTTATTATATTTGAAAAAACATTATATAAAAATGTGTAAAGTAATGGATTACACCAGTGTTTTTCAACCAGTGTGCCGTGAGATTCAATATGACGTGCTGTGGGAGATTATCTAATTTCACCTATTTGGGTTGAAATATGTTTTGCAAATCAGTAATTTTAGTCTGCAAATTATGTGTTGTTGAGTGCCGGTGCTGTCTAGAGCTCGGCATAGTAACTGTGTAATACTCTTCGATATCAGTGGGTGGTATCAATCAATCAATCAATCAATGTTTATTTATACAGCCCTAAATCACAAATATCTCAAAGGACTGTACAAACCACTACGACTACGACATCCTCGGAAGAACCCACATAAGGGCAAGGAGAACTCACACCCAGTGGGACGCCAGTGACAATGATGACTATGAGAACCTTGGAGAGGACCTCAAATGTGGGCACCCCCCCCCCCCCCCTAGGGGACCGAAAGCGATGGATGTCGAGCAGGTCTAACATGATACTGTAAAAGTTAAATCCATAGTGGCTCCAACACAGCCGCGAGGGTTCAGTTCAAAGCGGATCCAAGACAGCAGCGAGAGTCCCGTCCACAGGAAACCATCCCAAGCGGAGGCGGATCAGCAGCGTAGAGATGTCCCCAACCGATACAGAGGCGAGCGGTCCATCCTGGGTCCTGACTCTAGACAGCCAGTACTTCATCCATGGTCATCGGACCGGACCCCCTCCACAAGGGAGGGGGGGTGGGGGGACAGAGGAGAAAAAGAAAAGAAGCGGCAGATCAACTGGTCTAAAAAGGAGGTCTATTTAAAGGCTAGAGTATACAAATGAGTTTTAAGGTGAGACTTAAATGCTTCTACTGAGGTAGCATCTCGAACTTTTACCGGGAGGGCATTCCAGAGTACTGGAGCCCGAACAGAAAATGCTCTATAGCCCGCAGACTTTTTTGGGGCTTTAGGACTCACTAATAAGGCGGAGTCCTTTGAACGCAGATTTCTTGCCAGGACATACGGTACAATACAATCGGCAAGATAGCATGGAGCTAGACCGTGTAGTATTTTATACGTAAGTAGTAAAACCTTAAAGTCACATCTTAAGTGCACAGGAAGCCAGTGCAGGTGAGCCAGTACAGGCGTAATGTGATCAAACTTTCTTGTTCTTCTCAAAAGTCTAGCAGCCGCATTTTGTACTAACTGTAATCTTTTAATGCTAGACATGGGGAGACCCGAAAATAATACTTTACAGTAATCGAGACGAGACGTAACAAACGCATGGATGATGATCTCAGCGTCGTTAGTGGACAAAATGGAGCGAATTTTAGCGATATTACGGATCCAAGACAGCATATTGGTTTGGAGATGTCGGAAACAGCGGGAGGCAGTGTGCAGGTGAAAAGATGTCTAATGCTTAAACCAAAAATAAACAAAAGGTGAGTGCCTCTAAGAAAATGCATTGAAGCTTAGGGAAGGCTGTGCAGAAAACTGATGGCTACAAGGTAAACAAAAAAAAGAATGCTGGACGACAGCAAAGACTTACTGTGGAGCAAAGATGGCGTCCACAATGTACATCCGAACATGACATGACAATCAACAATGTCCCCAAAAAAAGCATAAAAACAACTGAAATATTATTGATTGCTAAAACAAGGAAGATGCGGGTAATAGCGCTCAAAGGAGGACATGAAACTGCTACAGGAAAATACCAAAAAAAAAAGAAAATGCCACCAAAATAGGAGCGCAAGATAAGAACTAAAACACTACACACAGGAAAACAGCAAAAAACTCCAAATAAGTCACGGGGTGATGTGACAGGTGGTGACAGTACACCTACTTTGAGACAAGAGCTATAGTGATGCATGCTTGTGTGATGAACACCCAGGAGCTGGTTGTGGACCTGGGAAGGAGGAGGAGTACTCCGGCGACCCCTGTTTCCATCAGGGGGGGTCGATGTGGACATTGTTGAGGATTATAAATACCTCGGAGTACACATCGACAACAAGCTGAATGGGTCAGTTGGTAGAGAAGGCCAGTAACGTGGTGGGAGTGGAGCTGGACTCTCTGGCAGTGGTGTCAGAGAGGAGAAGTCTAGCAAAACTTCTAGCCATTATGGACAACACCTCCCACCCCACTACACTCGGACCTTGCGGAGAGAATGAGCACGTTCAGTGGAAGGCTCAGACTCCCAAAATGTAACACGGAACGACACAGGAGGTACTTTATACCGACAACCATCAGACTGTATAACGCATATGTTCCTTGACTGCACTTAAATGTAGAATGTGTGTAGAATATATTTATATTATTCATATATTATATATGTATAATATATGTTATATATTATTTATTATTATTAATGTTTATTATGAGCGAACTGTGGTGCTGAATTTCCCCCAGGGATCAATAAAGTACTTTCTATTCTATTCTATTCTATTCTGTTCTATTCTATGCTTGGTTATGGTTTAAAGCAGGGGTGTCAAACGTACAGCCCACGGGCCGGATCAGGCCCGCGAACAGGTTTTATCTGGCCCGTGGGATGCGTTTGCTAAGTATACAAATTAACCTGAAATTTTTGAATGAAAGAAACAGTTCTTCTACATGTGTCTACTGGATGTTGCAATAGCAATTCTTTGTATCTCTGGAAGATGGTACATATGTACAAAATAAACCACATGATGTTAGTACATCAATCTAGGAAAATGATCAAACTACACACATGGCATACTGTAATTTGATTTTGATATTTTTTTATCTTGATGGATTGAAAATGAACCTCATTGAGTTGACTGATGAACATTATCACATCATTCATTCAGAAAATATAAATAACGACAAATAAAGATAGAATACTATTAACCGCAACATGTAAGTGTACAAAAACAACAACATTGTGATGTGTACATTTCCCGAATGTGCTTCTTCTATTTTTAAACACAGAAAACAATCTGAAGGTGTCTTTATTTTTAAGTTATCGTGCAGGGATTTTACCAGTCCGGCCCACTTGGGAGTAGATTTTTTTCCATGTGGCCCCCGATCTAAAATGAGTTTGACACCCCTGCTTTAAAGTCTTATCCAACAATTGCGACAACAACTTTTTACTATCAACTGCGTTTTGTTTTTTAATGATTTCTGCTGGTGGTGTGCCTCCGGATTTTTTTTTCACCCCAAAAAATGTGCCGTCGCTCCAAAAAGGTTGAAAAACATCGGCTTACACAAAATAAAATCCGCTACACCTCTCTGATACCGAAGTACATGTCAAACTACTTCCTTAACGTAAATGACCGCCATAACCAAAACACCAGGGGGAGCTCCACAAACCACGTTAAACCCAGATTCCGATCTAACAAAGGTCTTAACTCATTCTCTTTCTATGCCACATCAATGTGGAATGCACTCCCAACAGGTGTAAAAGTAAGTACATCTCTACATTCCTTCAAAACCGCTCTAAAACATCACCTCCAGGCAACTTCAACCCTTTACTAATACCCTCCTCCATTCACATCCCATCTGTCCGGATTATAAATAACCTAATGTATATAATCAAATGTACTTCTAATGTATTTACTTGCTCTTATGCTATCTGAACTCACTATGTTTTCTGCTGGCTGTACATATCCTACTAAGTAAGACCTACACTGTTTTAATGTCCATTTCTCTGTTGATGCAATTGTTGATGACTGAAGTACTGATATCAACCAAACCCCCCAGATTGTAAATAATGTAAATAATTCAATGTATATACTATGATGATTAACTTGTGTGATGACTGTAATATGCTGATAGTATATATTTGTACCATGAATTGATTAAAGTGGACCCCGACTTAAACAAGTTGAAAAACTTATTCGGGTGTTACCATTTAGTGGTCAATTGTACGGAATATGTACTGAACTGTGCAATCTACTAATAAAAGTATCAATCCAAAAAAATAAAAATAAAACCCCCACTGAAAATGCCATCAAAATAGGAGCGCAAGATAATAACTAAAACACTACACACAGGAAAACAGCAAAAAACTCAAAATAAGTCAGAGGGTGATGTGACAGGTGGTGACAGTATGTTAGCATTTCACCAATCTCGTGCACTTTGCAAATTATACGTCATTTCCATTGTGCGCAAGCAATTTGCATATCGCAAGACGAGATTTTGTTTGAAAATGGCGCGAACGTGCAAATGGATGGTTTGAGGACGGCTGAAGAAGAGTTTGCGGAATGATGCACAGAACGATACATTGAACAGAAGAAGAACAGCAAAACAGTCTCCCATCACTGCGCGGATGGCATCAAGGGTTAGGGTTAGGGTTAGTAGCCAGAACTTCCAATACAATCAATATATAGCTGGAAGCAATTTCCAAAATTGCCAAAAAGATTGTGCATTATACAAATTGCGCCCATTGATTTGCAAAATGTGCACCACACATTATTCAAATATATAGCTGGAAGCAATTTGCAAAAAGATTGCGCATTACACAAATTTGCAAAATGCGCAACCGCATTTTGCAAATTGCTCACATTGGTATTGTGCCTACTACACAGTACACCTACTTTGAGACAAGAGTCATACTGATGCATGCTTGGTTATGGTTTAAAGCAGGGGTCACCAATGTGGTGCTCAAATAGCAGCACTTACCAGTGAGCTGCCTCTATTTTTTTAATTTTATTTATTTACTAGCAATCTGGTCTCGCTTAGTTCAACATTTTTTATTCTAAGACAGACAAAACTCAGATAGAATTTGAAAATCCAAGAATTTTTTTTAAAGACTTGGTCTTCACTTGTTTAAATAAATTCATTTATTTTTTTTACTTTGCTTCTTATAACTTTCAGAAAGACAATTTTAAAGAAAAAAATACAACCTTAAAAATGATTTCAGGATTTTTAAACACATATACCTTTTTACCTTTTAAATTCCTTCCTCTTCTTTCCTGAATATTTAAAATTTAAAGCCCACCAAGCTGCACCAAACTTTTGGTGCCTTGTTGACACGTAAAAGTGTATGCGCAGCAGCTATGAAGGTTGCAAGCCTGTTTGGTTCAACTTATCTTTGTGATTCAGCCTTTTCTGACATGAACTTCATCAAGAACAAACACAGAACACGCCCCACTGATGCACAGCTGCAAGATTTACTCAAAGTTGCAGTGTCAAGTTACACACCAGAGTAAAACACTAGTTAACAGCATGCAATGCCAGGCTTCCCACTGACTGACAAAGAAACAGATAACAGATTTGGTGTCCAGTTCAAAGTGTGACATGATTTATTTAAAAATGTGAGAGTTGACTTTTGTATTTTACATGAGTTATTACTTGTACAAATATGCAGCAAAGTAATTCATGATGTGTTAAAAAATGTTAGTGGCTAGCTAGTTAAAATGGGATATTGTGATTTCACAAGATTGTCTAGTGATCATTTGAAAATGTTCAATTTGGAAAATGTGCACTTAGAGAAAATATAAAAATAAAGTGTTGCATATATATATTCATTGTGAGAAATCATTAAGATGATCAGTGTTTCCACAAAGATAAATATCATGAATTATTAATAATAACATAGAGTTAAAGGTAAATTGAGCAATTTGGCTATTTCTGGCAATTTATTTAAGTGTGTATCAAACTGGTAGCCCTTCGCATTAATCAGTACCCAAGAAGTAGCTCTTGGTTTCAAAATGGTTGGTGACCCTTGGTTTGAAGTCTTATCCAACACTTGCGACAACTACTTTTTTACTGTCAACTGCGTTTCGTTTTTTAATCATTTTTGCTGGTGGTGTACCTCCGGATTTGTGCCGTCGCTCAAAAAAAGGTTGAAAAACACCGGCTTACACAACATTTGACATACTCCGGTACAGTAGGTGGCAGTGTCCACCTTTTAAGCCTCTGGTTGCAACCCGCCAGTAAACCAACAGAAGAAGAATACTAGACGTCTTTGCTAACGAGGTGCGTAAAACAATACAACAATTGCACCGCTCTGAAGTGATCGAGAAGTTTCATCTGACCCAATCGTTGCGGCATATAAACATTTATACAAATAAGAACGAAGTATTGCCAGGTTTTTGCCTTCCAGCGGTAAGAAGAGCTGCATGCTAGTGGTGCTGCTAGCTCCTAAGCTAACGACGCTTTATAAGACCGCTGCATTGTGAAGCGTGAAGGAAGGTAAGTGAGTATTAACACCAGTTTCTTTACTTCATTAAGTACGCAAAATGAACTTAGAATATTCCTTCATTAGAGTCTTGCTTTCCGTTTAGAGTTGAATTATTTATTTTAACCCCAAGCCTCCATTTTCACTCTCATCCGTCGACGGAGATTATCTCAAGACTGCGTTAGCGTTAGCTTCCGCTCTTTATTTATTTTAGTGCGAACCGGCGTTGTTCTTGCACCTAAACTCATATCTGCGTGTTGGTTAAGTATAAAAATGAATTAACTGTAAACTTTTTATCTTCCATGGTTTGAACATGTTGTCCCAAGTCCTGGCGTGGCATGGATATTAGTTTATAACCATTACCATGGGGTTCATTTTATTGAATTTGAATCCTACCTGCCTAATGTTTCTAAATTACCGTATTTTATATAGTTTACTTTGTAGCAATTGTATTTTTATTTGAGCTAGATGTGATTTCCCCCCAGATAGCCAAAACACATGGGGTGGTGGGGCGTGGCTAAGAACGCGGGCAATGTGACGTCATCACGTTTATGACGTCATCGTTAAATAGATCGTATTGACGCATATAATTTCCTTACCGGCCTACTGAAACCCACTACTACCCACCACGCAGTGTGATAGTTTATATATCAATGATGAAATATTAACATTGCAACACATGCCAATACGGCTTTTTTAGTTTACTAAATTACACTTTTTAATTTCCCGGGAGTTTCGTCTTGGAAACGTCGTTTAATAATGACGTATACGCAGGACGTCACGGGATTTTAGGAAGTATGAGCGCTACGCACACACACAGGTAAAAGTCGTTTGCTTTAACGGCATCATTACACAGTATTTTGGACATCTGTGTTGCTGAATCTTTTGCAATTTATTCAATTAATATTGGAGAAGTCACAGTAGAAAGAAGGAGTTGGGAAGCTTCAGCTTTTAGCCACACAAACACACAGTGATTCCTTGTTTAAAATTCCCGGACCTGAAACTTTCCTATGAACCGGAGCGCGGTCAAGCGGTAATGGATCCCTACCAAATGTCAACCAGCAGGTTTCGGTGAGAAAATTGTGGTTAAAAAGTCGCCACTTACCGGATATCAGCTGAGCTTGTGTCGTCCGTACAGGTGCCGTCGACACCCGTGTACAAACCCCTCCGACTATCAGGTAATATTAAACTCACTAAAACACTAGCAATACAATAGAAAGATAAGGGATTTCCGAGAATTATCCTAGTAAATGTGTTTTAAAAAATCGGAATACGTCCCAATGCTATCGCGTTTTTATTTTTCTTCTTCTAGTCCATCGCTATCAATATCCTCAAACACGAATCTTTCATCCTCGCTCAAACTAATGGGGAAATTGTCGTTTTCTCGGTCCAAATAGCACTTTTTGTTGGAGGCTCCCATTAAAAATAATGTGAATATGTGAGGAGCCATCAAACATGTGACGTCATCGTCTGCGACTTCCGGTAGAGGCAGGGCATTTCTCTTAACACCGAAAGTTGCGAACTTTATCGTCGATGTTCTCTACTAAATCCTTTCAGCAAAAATATGGCAATATCGTGAAATGATCAAGTATGATACATAGAATGGACCTGCTATCCCCGTTTGAATAAGAAAATCTAATTTCAGTAGGCATTTAACATAATAGGGCATCACAGTGGGACAGGGGTTAGTGCATGTGCCTCACAATACGAAGGTCCTGAATAGTCCTGTAAAAGCCTACTGAAATGAGATTTTCTTATTTAAACGGGAATAGCAGGTCCATTCTATGTGTCATACTTGATCATTTCGCGATATTGCCATATTTTCTGAAAGGATTTAGTACAGAACATCGACGATAAAGTTCGCAACTTTTGGTCGCTAATAGAAAAGCCTTACCTTTACCGAAAGTATGTGCGCGTGATGTCACGAGTTGCAGGGCTCCACACATATTCCCATTGTTTTTAATTTAATTTAATTCGGACCGAGAAAACGACAATTTCCCCATTAATTTGAGCGAGGATGAAGGATTCGTGTCTGAGGATATTGATAGCGAAGGACTACAATAAAAAAAAAAAAGTTTAAAAAAAAAAGGCGATTGAATTGGGACGGATTCAGATGTTTTTAGACACATTTACTAGGATAATTCTGGGAAATCCTTTATCTTTCTATAGTGTTGCTAGTGTTTAGTGAGTTTAATAGTACCTGATAGTCGGAGGGGTGTGTCCACGGGTGTCTTGAGGCCAGTGTCTGAGGGAAGTCGACGGCAGCTGTATGGACGGCGCAAACTCAGATGATCTCCAGTAAGAGGTGACTTTTTACCACAATTTTCTCACCGAAAACTGCTGGTTGACATTTGGTCGGGATCCATGTTCGCTTAACGGCTCTGATCCATAATAAAGTTTCACCTCCGGGAATTTTAAACAAGGAATTACCGTGTGTTTGTGTGGCTAAAGGCTAAAGCTTCCCAAATCCATCTTTCTACTTTGACTTCTCCATTATTAATTGAACAAATTGTAAAAGATTCAGCAACACAGATGTCCAAAATACTGTGTAATTAGGCGGTTAAAGCAGACGACTTTTAGCCGCGAGTCGTGCAGCGCTAGTATTTCCTTACAGTCCGTGACGTCACGCGCATGCGTCATCATTCTGCGAAGTTTCCTACAATAAACTCCGCAGGAAATTTAAAATTGCAAGTTAGTAAACTAAACCGGCCGTATTGGCATGTGTTGCAATGTTAATATTTCATCATTGATAAACTACCAGACTGCGTGGTCGGTAGTAGTAGGTTTCAGTAGGCTTTTAAATCCCGGGTTCGGAATATTTCTGTGTGGAGTTTACATGTTCTCCCTGTGACTGCGTGGGTTCCCTCTGTGTTCTTTGTCCTTTCCATCCTTACACTTTCCATCATTGTGGCGGTATAGCTTGGTTGGTAGAGCGGCCGTGCCAGCAACTTGAGGGTTGCAGTTTCGATCCCAGCTTCTGCCATCCTAGTTACTGCCATTGTGTCCTTGGGCAAGACACTTTACCCACCTGCTCCCAGTGCCACCCACACTGGTTTAAATGTAACTTAGATATTGAGTTTCACTATGTAAAGCGCTTTGATGCACTAGAGAAAAAGCGCTATATAAATATAATTCACTTCACTTCACATTGTAACTGAGCTACTGAGTGGAACAATGTCCCTTGTGGATCATTAAAATTTTTCTAAGTCTTACTCCGGGGTCCTCGTACCTCCAAAAACATGTACCTGGGGATAGGTTGAATGTCAACACTAAATGGTCCCTAGTGTGTGTAAATATTGTCTATCTGTGTTGGCCCTGTGATGAGGTGGCGACTTGTCCAGGGTGCACACTGCCTTCCCCCCGAATGCAGCTGAGATGGGCTCCAACATGCCATGCGACCCTAAAAAGAGACAAGCGGTAAAATATGGATGGATGGATGGAGTATTAACATAATATATATTTTTTATTTTATCGTTTTGCTTTATTCTACAATTGTTGCTGCTCATTGTAAAATGTAAAACAGGCTACACTACTGTGCTGTGCTTGAATGTTCCAATTTAGTTTGCCACATATCAAAACAGTCCTTTTGAATTAGAGATGGGGAAAAAAATGGTGGGTTTATTGATATTCTCCACAATGAAGTCACTGAAAAACTAAGCACACAAAGGAAATTACATGACGTTAAATCAATGATACAGTTTGGAATAAACTGGGGAAACAAAGCAAAACAATTATTCAGGATGAAGGTTGGCTGCATTGCTTAATGCTAACATACAGTGGATTAGTTCATTGACAGGCTATCGAAAAGTAGCAGGTCACATATAAAGACAAACATTCATTCACACTCACATTCATACCAATAATTTGGAGTCTGCGGTTAACCTAGCATGCATTTTTTGGAATGTAGGCGGAAGCCACACAGAGATGACCAAATGGACATTCCATGACGCACATTGCGTTAAGTTGGACGTTACTGTCGGTAGTACTGTCAAAATTAGGGTAGTTTTCGCTTTAATTAGAAATGCATGAATTAACTTGAAATGCCTTTCTGTTGAACTTTCTCACCTTTTTCCTGTGTGCTAACTCAGGCCCCGTTTATACTAAGCCGGATAAGGTTATCCAGAGAAAATCACACCTAACGTTATCCGTGTCCACACAACAATGCCACCGTTTAAGACCCCCGGCCCTCTCCATCCGCCGGCGAAACGCGACCTAGTACGCACGCACGGAAAATGCGCATGTCATAGTCACCTCCAGTGTTGCTTTGTGTGCAAGTTCTTAAATGTAACTTATCTGAACAATATCCAGTGTTGTGGGTTTTCAATTAACTGGAATCTAGTGTGCTGTTTGGCCCTATTGTAGTGAATCACCCCTGAGCCGTCATAAATAATCAAATCCTTATTAGACACGTAAACAATGTGATAAAGAACATTTTGCATCAATCAACCTATTGATCTAGATATTGGGGCAGGACACTCCTCACTCTTTTGCCGTCACCTTCATTGTCCATTCCTTTTTGGTGACTTTATATACTCTGTACCTAGAAGTTGAGTCCGCGACATACATGGCGGACAATAACTGATACAGTCTGCTTTGCCTGTCCAAATGCATTCACTGTTTTCCGTAGTTTTCCTTCGTCTTTTCTCGACGGCCAGGTAATACAAAGCACACGCTACCTTTTTATTCACATCCACGGGAGCTCGCATTCTCGTTGACTCTCCTTCGACAAATGGATGAAGTTTTTCCGCTAAGTAGAATCACTGCTTACATTCTAAAGTTGTCTTGCCGTCTGAGAAGTGTTAAATCTGAAAAAAGCTGCAATCGCTTCGTTAAGGTATTCATGTGTGATTTCCACAAGCGTCTGTAAATGCAGAAGAAGGAGAAACACGGGCATGTCTGGATAACTCGCCTTCATATTTTCAGGGGTTAGCTCTGAGTTACGAAACAGCTTTTTTATGAAGCTGGCTGTAGCGCGTTCTTTCTGACAACACTTCCTGTGTGGGCGCGGTCTTTCTGACGTCACTTCCTCTCCAAACTCAGTTTGTAAAGGATCAATGAATCCATACAAAGCTAAGTGGCGGAGATGCAAGAAATACACAGCGCACTTACCCGTGTATAAATTTGTCTGAGGAGGGGGACTTTAAACACTGGTTTAGCGTGGCTGAAACAGTGCTTAGGCTAAACAACTATTCGTTTAAATGGTTAGTGTCCCGGCCATGGCACATTCCAATGCGCCCTCATCTTTGCGTCCTGACGAGCGCACTGCAGGCCAATCCCACAGTCGTTCTCTCTCTGCTGTGGGCGTGCCTCGCGTCTGCAGACAATCTGCATTCAGCGCATCTATCTGTGATGAGCGAATTGCCTTTTTAAGCCGGCTAAACCTACCATCCCACGCTGGAAAATAACCTTCTGTTTGCGTACATACCCTCCGTCGCCTGGAAAGTGAGCTGTTCGTCTCACTTTTCCCTGGATCGCCCTCTGGACTCTGACTGCCTCCCTCGATCCTTGACTTGCCCCGCTTTGGACTCAGACCTGTAGACTTTCCTCCCCTGGACTTCCTCGTCTCTCCTTCAATATTTACGGTAACACTCAACAGCTATTCTACACACACACAGTCTTACACTATACACACACTTGGATTTTGTCACACTCCATTTCCTTAGTTAGTATATTTAGTATTGTCTGATTATTTTATATATATATATATATATATATATATATATATATATATATAATAAAAACACTTAGAGCTATACTGGCCCTTGGTGTCTGTGTGGTCATCTCCCCCTAGTCAAACATAACAGTTAGATGACTTAGTTCCAGGGTCAATTGATTTATATGCACCTTTTTCAAAATAAAGCATAGAGTAATATTTTTATGATATTTGAAATGTTTTGTTAGCTAATTATGGCCAATAGTGCTTGAATAATAGCCTATACATACAGTATATGTTTAGATGTAAAAAAAACGAAAAATTTCAAGGTGTGGTGGCTTTAATTTTGTTGTGGCGTTGTGCCAGGATCAATTACATGTAGGGGAAACACTGGCAATGGAAAAACTTAAGGGACCTATGATCATTGTAATCTACATTTAAAGCACTTCCCTGTGGTCAAGTTAATAGGTATGGGATGTGTTTTCGTGTAAATTTTGCTCAACGGTCACTATTATAACCTATTTTTTGAGTCCTATGGATGGGCGATATATCTATATATCGCAGAATATATTGCAGCCTTCTGAAATAACGATATATATCATGATATATTATTTAGTATGTAAATCACAATATAATTATCTCAAAACGGGTTACAAATGCCCTTAATTTTCAAGACCATTGAATGATTACATTTTAAATTAAACTTACTGCATAATTAGACAAAAACACAGGATGGTGGTGTACCAATATTAATTTAAATATTTAGATAAATTCCTACAGTTGGGTCTGATTTAAATCCTTTGATTTCTGCCCTTAAAGTCCTCCTGTGTCCAGGTACTTTAAGACACTGCCTTAAAAAGCTGCTTTTAGCAGCATTTTTGTTACTGAATGTTTCATGTCGGTGTTATCATACACATACCTAGATTAGATTGAAATAGTACTTTACCCTACATTATATATCGGAAAAGACTAAATTCCGCATAGGATTTCCGAAGAGTGCACTTTCTAGCGATACATTGGTACCTCGGTTTTTGTCATTAACCTATTCTGTTGAAAACTGGAAAATGTTTCCCTTATTATAACAATGTAAACACAATTTATTTTTCCCAGTGTGTGTGTGTGCGTGTCTGTATTGTACTATCCATGGATGAGTGTGTGTACACAAGCCAGATAGTCCCTCAGTTCGGTGTCTCAGTATTCCACAGAGGGACATCACGATAGCACAGCTAGTTGCTATGGAAGCCTCCGAGATCTAGTCCAATGGAGTCAAACAATCCCAGGTGTTCCTGGGGGAAAGATGAAGAGGTTTCAGGAGTGTCTCACTGCCGCGCCCTTATTAGGGGAGTTATCAACAGTCACCTTGCCAAGCCCTGTGCGAGGGCGCCGAAATATAAATAGGATTGTTTTGATTAGGGTGACCAGATGCATTTCAACAGATCCTCTACTCCAGTTGTTCTCAACCTGTGGCTCGTGGGCCAGGTACGGCCCGCCAGCGTCCTCAATATTTCCCACGGCCCAAAAAATATATATATATATATATATATATTTGTATTTTTTAAATCTGTTTAAATATGTCCTGTCCAGTCGCTCAAATCATATTGTTGATGTAGATGCCCATATCAGCTCTACAGGTTTACTTTACAAAGGAGAAGTACTGGATACGTCTTTTGTTCCCCTATTTCTATTTGACTTCATTAAATATTTATATCTATTTTGTGTTTGGCACTGCCGTATCGGGGCAGCAGAGGAGGAGGTAGAAAGAAGGGGAAAAAAAAGAAGACGGGGGAATATATGGGAGCAAGATAACAACAAAATTAATAGTATGCAGGGTTTCCCCTAGACTACCAAGATACCTGTGGCGGTGGGGGAGCGGTTGTGGGCGTTGTCACTATGACATCATCGAGTAATTTGCTATTATATGATTTTCCTTTACAAAGACAAAAATGTATAAATATATTTAAAAACAAATGTATTATTAATTAGTGTTGATATAGTTTTTTTATAGTTATGCCATATTTTTAATTGTTGCTGCTAATGAGTGAATTTTTGTTTAATTACAAACAATTAGCAGCAAATGTAGCATCTTTTTCAGGCGTTATACTCTTGTTTAGAGACTGCTCCTGTCCCTTGATGTCTGCGACGAAGGAGTCGAGCAGTTGCGAGCATGACTTTACACTTGCTTTGCACTGTTGTTCCAGTTTGACTTTCTCTCCTTAAAAGCCGCCACTGTCCTCCAAATATATGCATATTTATATTTATATGCATCCCCTTGTTTACCTGTTTCTCATCTTTTTTGTAAGGGGCGCTGGAAGCCGGCAGACCCGTCAGCGATCCTGTTCTGTCTCCCTGTAACGTTTGTCTGATCTTGAATGGGATTGCGCTGAAAATTTTAATTTTCCTGAAGGAGCTCTCCCAAAGGAATAAATAAAGTACTATATAATCCAATCTATTTTGTAGATTGCTGTCCACGGGTATATTTGGAATATATTCAATCTACGCTCACATTGCATACATGCTGGTAGCGCTGCAGACAATGGCATGCGTTTTTTTTACCTCCGATTTCGGCAGAGCATTTTTCGGGAATCAGTCTTTTTTTGCGGTCAAATTTTCAGTACATCACTCGTAAATGGTGCGCAAGTAATAGGCTATACATATCAATTCATACTATAACGAACAGCTGGTGTTAAAGGCCTACTGAAACCCACTACTACCGACCACGCAGTCTGATAGTTTATACATCAATGATGAAATCTTAACATTGCAACACATGCCAATACGGCCGGTTTAGTTTACTAAATTGTAATTTAAAATTTCCCGCGAAGTATCCTGTTGAAAACGTCGCGGAATGATGATGCGTATGATGGCGCGTGACGTCACTGGTTGTAGCGGACATTTTCTTCCAGTACAGATCACGGCTATAAATCGTCTGCTTTAACCGCATAATTACACAGTATTCTGGACATCTGTGTTGCTGAATCTTTTGCAATTTGTTCAATTAATAATGGAGACGGCAAATAAAAAAGATGTAGGTGGGAAGCAGTGTATTGCAGCTGCCTTTAGCAACACAAACACAGCCGGTGTTTCCTTGTTTACATTCCCGAAGGTGAAGCTTTACTATGGAACAAAGCAGTCAAGTGAACATTGTTCTCTACCACATGTCAACCGGCAGGTTTCGGTGAGAAAATTGTGGTAATAAGTCGGCTCTTACCGTAGACATGAGCGGAGCTTTTCATTCCTCCTGCAGCTATCAAAGAGGCAGCTGCGAATCTCTTGCCTCATCCGTGGCTTCCCTCAGAGACACTGGTGGTCACCACACCCGTGGCCACACCCCTCCGACTTTAAGGTACGACCATATAATCTCACTAAAAAATTAGTAACACAATAAGCAGATAAGGGATTTTCCAGAATTATCCTAGTAAATGTGTCTAATAACATCTGAATCGCTCCCACTGCCCTCTTTTTTTTTTTTTCCTCTAGTCCTTCACTCTCACTATCCTCATCCACGAATCTTTCATTCTCGCTCAAATTAATGGGGAAATAGTCGCTTTCTCGGTCCAAATCGCTCTCGCTGCTGGTGGCCATGATTGTAAACAATGTGAGGATGTGAGGAGCTCTACAACCTGTGACGTCACGCGCACACCATCTGCTACTTCCGGTACAGGCAAGGCTTTTTTATTAGCGACCAAAAGTTGCGAACTTCTGTTCTCTACTAAATCCTTTCAGCAAAAATATGGCAATATCGCAAAATGATCAAGTATGACATAGAATGGACCTGCTATCCCCGTTTAAAAAAGAAAATCTAATTTCAGTAGGCCTTTAATGTGTAATTCATGTGGTTTGGATTTGATGTCAGTTTTTCCCATGTTTGCAAACACACCATCTGTGCTTGAAAGGTGATTGGATTAGAATGAAGGAGTGTTGTTGTGTGTCTGGGGAAGCACAGACTCACGGGCACCAAAGTGTTTGCACGGGGGAGGTAAAACCTGTTGGAAGTGTGCCATTTGTTATCATAAGATGGGTAATAAAAGTTACAAATTTCGTCGGACTTTGTGTGATTTCTTCTAGGAGCTACAATATGTATAATATTCCTTTTTTTTTTCCTTTCAAGTAAAAAAAGAAACCCCTTATTTTCAAGGTGTGGATTGTGCCATTTGTTATCATAAGATTGGTAATAAAAGTTAAACATTGCGTCGGACTTCGTGTGATTTCTTCTAGGGGCTACAATATGTATAACATTACTTCTTTTTTTTTTCAAGTAAAAAAAATAAACCCCTTATTTTCAAGGTGTGGCTGTAATGAAAATGCTGTGACAGCACGCCACTTTCACTTACATTTAGGGGAAACCCTGGTGTGTCTATGTATATGTGTGCGTGTGTATTTATATATATACAGGGATTACTTTGATTTCTCCGTAAATTGGTGATACAATGTCTTCTGCTCTTCATCAAAGTCACAACAATAGACAAAACTGTTTCAGTGCAGCAATATTCTTGGATGTCAGGTGTGAATCGCTCTCTTGTTGTCATGCCACAGCATTTCAATCTGGTTGAGGTCAGGACTCTGATTGGACAACTCCAGAAGACCTATTTTCATCTGTTGAAGCCATTCTGTTGTTGATTTACTTCTATGCTTTGGGTCGTTGTCCTGTTGCATTACCCATCCTCTGTTGAGCTTCAGTAGGCGGACAGGTGGTCTTAAGTTTTCCTGCAAACTGTCTTGATAAACTTGGGATTTAATTTTTCCATCAATGAAAACAATCCGCCCAGGCCCTGATGCAGCAAAGCAGCCCCAAACCATGATGCCACCTCCACCATATTTCACAGTTGGAATGAGGTTTTGATACTGGTGTGCTGTGCCATTTTTCCTCCACCCTTAGTGTTGTGTTTTCCTACCAAACGGCCCAATTTTGGTTTCATTTGTCCAATGAATACTTTGCCAGTAGTATTGTTGAACATCCAGGAGCTCTTTTGACGAAGACTTGTCACCCATTGGTACAGACCGAATGATGCACATGCATCCTCAGCTATTGCCAATTATAAGACAAAGTAGCGGGTAGTTTAGGTTATGCGTAACTCCATATGGAAGCATTAAAAACTACAACATGGCTGATGGTGAGCAGATGAAGTGGAGGCACATACAAAAGACAGACTTCTGAATAGACTGTCAGAAAGTGAGTGGCAACACTAAATTGGCCGTAGTGTGTGAATGTGAGTGTGAACGTTGTCTGTCAATCTGTGTTGGCCCTGTGATGAGGTGGCGACTTTTCCAGGGTGTACGCCGCCTTCCGCCACAATGCAGCTGAGATAGGCCCTAGTTCCCTCCGTGACCCCAGAAGGGACAAGCGGTGGAAAATGGATGGGTCTATAAAACATAAGTTTTGCAAAATTTTGACCAAAAAACACAATTCCATTTTATGTAGACCACAAGGGAGTGTTTTAGGTGTACAAAAAAAATTATAATACGACCCCTTTTAGTACATTAAGGGCCGCCACAAGACTGTATCAGAAATAGTTTATTTGACTTATTTTGTCAGATTAGCCTGATGTGATTGTTTGCATTTGACGGATAATTTGTTTGCAAAGAATGTAGTTTCTGCTTGCACACATACGCAATTCGTAAGAGTGTACCTGCTAAATGTATTTTGCCTTCATGGAATCACAGCATCAGCAAATAATTGTACTGGTATACTGACGGATTCAATTCTGTGTTTGCTAGCTGTGGTTTGGCGGTGTTTGAGAGGCCATGAAGATGGAGGATCAGTTGGAGATGATGTCACAATTCCAAGAGCCCAGGGCAAAGAGAAAAATGATGGCAATTGGTAAGTGTGTATAATATTAGATGAAAACAATAGGATTTTAATAGTGAGTTGACCTAAAATAGTCTTAGTAGTAGTTAAGCAACAGGCAATTTGCATACATTCAACCCTGTTTTTTTGTTGTTTTTTTTCCCCAGAAAATATGCCTGAGTCAGGTCCTTCCACCAGTGGATTTCCTTACGACAGGGCACACCTGAAATATGGCTTATCAAAAAGAGTAGAGGTTTCTTTGTTCAGGCTTCCTGAATATAAGATCAGCGCCCTTCGACCGCCAACGCCGCCACAGTTCTACAGTGAAGATGAATCGGTGAGCAGCTCTAATTCTGGTCTTCACGATCGACAAGAAGACTCGAGTGATTCTGATTATTCGTCTTCAAAGACTCCAAAAGCTAAAGCCAACAGTCTTGGTAAGCCCTTCATTTTCTGCCTAACCACTACTTTCACTAAATCTATCGGTCAACAATCAATTTGATTGTTACTTTTAAAATGTTAGTTTTTTTGATTATTCTCATATTTTCAGCTCAGTTAAGCACTTTTTTCGAATAGTTATTTCTAAACGTGTCCCCTTCTACTCTCCACCCTTTAATAATTTTTTTTAAAAATTGTATTAATTTTTTAAAGATTCGATCCACGAAGTAGAAACACTGAAAGAAGTTTATAGCAGAAAATACATTTTGCTGCAAATGATCACATCAAGCATTTTGTTACGGATGAATATTGTTTATATTTTAATTAACATTATTACCAAAACAGTACGGTACTTAAATGGTGCCTTAACTGGTCCCTAAAACAATAGAAAACATGAACATTTTTGTATTAAAAAACGGGAAAAAACCCTAAACTTTTTATTCCTGTGCAATTTGGACATTTTAGTTGAACAGACTGGTAATTGAAATACTTCAATTATACAAATTAAATTATAACTAACATTCACTTAAGTTTTAAAATCCGCAACAAACTGTCATAAATATTGCATAAATACAGAACATAGAGAACGTGCAAAAAGCTACTTTTATATTGATGCTCATATTTCTGATGTTTGTGAATGCAACCTCATCATTGTTACATAATGAGGCAGTGATTTGTTTTTGTTGTTGTGGCCACTGGTTAGCCTAGCGCCGTTGTGTCAAGTGGGCCGCTGTTGGCGTGTTTAAAGGGAACTGGAATTTTGCCCATCATTCATTATCTTAATGTGAGACAAGAACATGCCTGTAAAGTCGGTAATTTTGTGCCATCTTGTTACATACACTAGTGCTGTCAAATGATTAATTTTAAGGATATTTCTGATCATGGTTTAATGCTGCCCATACCGATCCTCCTTGCGGGAGATCGGCTGCTACGTTGTGGAACTTCTTAATATAGAGTTGCGAGGCTCCCTGTCAATGCTTTGTGTGTGTGTGTGTGTGTGTGTGTGTGTGTAAAGCTTGCGGTCTTGCAGATCCTTTTTTCCCCCAGCAAAACAAAAAATGGATGGAAAAGTATGGAGTTTGTAGGAGTCATTTTATATAAACAGTACAGTTTGTTATAAACTGAAAAAGCAATAGGATGAAGATTGGCTCTTATGCCGCTAGCGTAATGCAAATGTACGGTGGACGGCCTAACGAAAATTAGCAGGGCACGTATACAGACAAACAATCATTCACACTCCGATTAATACATATGGACAATTTAGAGTCTCCAGTGAACCCAACATGCTTATTTTTGGAATGTGGAAGGAAGCTGTAGTACTCGGAGAAAATCCACCCACCCACGCACGGCGAGAACTTGCAGATGTTTATACAAAGGTTCAAAGACGCTCATGGCGTAAATTCAGACGTTATTTCGGAAGGAATTATAAAATTGTGGTCATGTTTACAGGTTTGAACAAGAAATGCATAAATTAACGGGAAATATCTTCTCTTGAACTTTCTCGGCTTACCTTTGCAGAGTGCCAACTTGGTTGCAGGGTCGATCAGGTGCGCGGCCAGCTGCAGAGCAAATGCGGACAGGCGACTCAAATGCACGTTTTTCAAAATAAAGCATAGAGGAACATTTTTTTTATATTTGATGGAGATGGTAATCTTTGGGAACCTTACGATTCGATTAAAAATCGATTATTGAAGCATCGATTATTGATGCAGTTTCACATTTCGTTTCAGTAATTAAACATTTATCACTTGCAACTTTAAAAATAGTGCACTTGTAATAAGAAACAGTTAAACAAAAGCTCACATTTACTAAATACATGGAAATCTGTGTAAAACTGGACTATAAGTCCCCTAAATTAAAAAAGCTGGTCGGATATCTCGCTCAGGTGGCTCACTGCAGTCAGCCAAATTTCAGAACTTTTTGCATTACTGTAGTTACAATAAATAAATCGATTGACGTTTACTAATCAATTTTATATCTGCCATGTCCGAATTGCTATGAATCTAAAAATGCTGAGTACCATATTTCCCCCATCACTAATATTTCAAATGTTTTTTTAAAACTAAATGTGGTCATACTGGAAAAATTGTAGGCTATATTTTATACATCCATTCATACAATGTATCACTTGAATTTGTTTTCATGTAGAAAGACTCTCATTGTTAATGTTTGAAAAGCCTGGTGTATACTTTATTGTTCCAACGTCGTCTTATATCGATCTGATATTTACATTCTGTGCCTGCCACGCCCCATCCCTTGTCTATTTTTCAGAGCATACCCCTATAATTGATTCATCGGTGTTTGCCTACACTCCTCAAGAAACCCTTAAGAGTCGTCCTGAACTGCCCGAAGAAGAGATCAAGGTGGACATGGTGGTCCTGGCCAAAAAGAAGAACTTGAGATGGCATCGAGGTCAGATTGTGGAGGTTGTTATTAAGGGTAAGAACAAAAAACAGATTTTTTTGAATCTTTAATCATTTATCATATTTTTAGACATTGGTATTGAACAGGGTATTTAGTTACACTCAAATTTGTATGTAAAGAACGTTTTGTTTTTTTTACTTTCTCTTACAAATATTTGTAAACGATAAAAATGTTACTTAAAAAGATAAAACATTGTATATGAAATGTGTATTTCTTGTATTTAAAATAATATTTTTTTTATTTTGCAGAAGACGGACGATTGAAGTACAAAGTCATTTTTGAAGAAAAAGGAAAGAGTCTGGTCTCGGGCCACCATATTGCTTTTGAAACCATGCCCAAACTGGAGCAGCTGTATGTTGGCGCTCGTGTTGTGGTCAAGTGTCAAGATGACGCAACCCTGTTCAGAGCTGGTATCCTGGCAGAGCTCCCCTGCAGAAAGAACCGTCTCAGGTGTGCTGAAACATTTATTGATAATTATAGATTAAAGGGTGCCTTTATGTCAGAAAAGAGCAGCAAATCATTTTACAGTGTAACCTGTTTATGTCAATGCGCCTCATAAGTGGCATTTTATGGTATTAAAACCGTGTCAAAATCATTTTGCAAAAACACCACTCTCTCCCCGAGCTGTGCTTCTCACGTTTGGCACTCTGAAGGCGTGCATTGTGAACTTTTCTGATTGGTTGTTGTAGTTGATTGGTTGTGGTGTGAAACACGGATATTGGGTTATTTTTTATAAAGACTACTCTTCAGAAGGAACACACAGCTCGACGGTAACAGGTTCAAATTGTCTTTGACCTGGTAGGTGTTTGAAGTGGCCAATATGTATCCACTGCCACATTCTAGAATTCCAAATGGAAGAATTTCTGTACGCGTAGATGGGGCGTAGAGAGTCCGCAATCTGGAGTGGTTTATGTTTTTTTTGTGAACCTATGATAGTTTTTACAGATATTTATTCTTGCATTCCGAACATGATTTTTTTTTTCTCTTGCCTAAATTATTGGGTTACTTTAGAATTAGACTTTTGTACATGCACAGGTTTTTTTAAGAAATTAAGCATAAAAAATAAAAAAATGAATCTGAGTTAATACACTATGCTATTATTTTAAGTCAACAGGAAGTTATGTGTGCACATATTCATGCTGTGTGTCAAATAGTTGTCGTTGCTCGCTGCTTAGTGATAATGAAGACGTTAACAGTACTACAACGCAAGTCGAAAAACAGACCGACATTTTTTGTTTGTTTATTTTACTGGAATGACCCCTTTTACGTCATAAATTGTATGTCAGCAAAAAGGGTTGACATCGGTCTGATTAAAGTAGATTCATTTTATCATTAAGAAGAACATGGTGGACTGGAACCTGACAGACGGGTTGTTGACATCGGCGGGACTGACATAAGCAAGTTCCACTGTAGTCCCTGTTCATACAGGTAAACATATGTCTCTATGGTTGCAACAATCAATTGATTCATTAGATTTATCTGTTGCTTTGACTGTTTGAAGTTTATTTCGAAAATGTACACAGTTTCAATATTTTACATATTTTAAATTGTTTTTCTTTACAAGTCCGAGAAGGAGTAGAAAGAAGCAAGTATTTTTAAACTGTTTTACCTAATTTAGGCATTGAGGCTATAAAATGTGTTCTCCTATTAAATTTTATTACCCTTCTTACTTGGATGAACTAATAAAAAGATTAGTCATTTACTAAACTAATCTATAGCTGCAGCCATATATATCTCAGTAAAGTTGGGTGGTGAGAGATGAAAAAACATTTTTAAAGTCAAACATTTGAAAATTCCAACGTTTGATTCAATTTGCAGGTTTTTGGTGTTCCTGGACAACCACAAGCCCATCTATGTTGGCCTAACATTATTTCACCTTGTGTGCAGACCATGTAAGTTTGAGGATTTTTATTCTTGAGTATTTTAAACCACTAAATTCATTAAACTGTTCTGTGTTTATTAAACAATGTATTTTCTCTTGCATATAAATTCAAATGACCTTAGGCTAAATTAAAAAATAATAACATCAGCATCGTGTGGACATCGGGGGTGGTACCTCTGGATTGGCAGACCGGGTTGGTGGTCCCTCTCTTTAAGAAGGGGGACCGGAGGGTGTGTTCCAACTATCGTGGGATCACACTCCTCAGCCTTCCCGGTAAGGTTTATTCAGGTGTACTGGAGAGGAGGCTACACCGGATAGTTGAACCTCGGATTCAGGAGGAACAGTGTGGTTTTCGTCCTGGTCGTGGAACTGTGGACCAGCTCTATACTCTCGGCAGGGTCCTTGAGGGTGCATGGGAGTTTGCCCAACCAGTCTACATGTGCTGTGTGGACTTGGAGAAGGCATTCGACCGTGTCCCCCGGGAAGTCCTGTGGGGAGTGCTCAGAGAGTATGGGGTCTCAGACTGTCTGATCGGGGCGGTTCGCTCCCTGTATGATCAGTGTCAGCGCTTGGTCCGCATTGCTGGCACGTTTCCAGTGACGTTTGTACTCCGCCAAGGCTGCCCTTTGTCACCGATTATTTTCATAACTTTTATGGACAGACATTCTAGGTGCAGTCAAGGCGTTGAGGGATTCCGGTTTGGTGGCCGCGGGATCAGGTCTCTGCCTTTTGCAGATGATGTGGTCCTGATTGCTTCATCTGGCCGGGATCTTCAGCTCTCACTGGATCGGTTCGCAGCCGAGTGTGAAGCGACCGGAATGAGAATCAGCACCTCCAAGTCCGAGTCCATGGTTCTCTCCTGGAAAAGGGTGGAGTGCCATCTCCGGGTTGGGGAGGAGACCCTGCCCCAAGTGGAGGAGTTCAAGTACCTAGGAGTCGTGTTCACGAGTGGGGGAAGAGTGGATCGGTGCGGCGTCTTCAGTAATGCGGACGTTGTATCGATCCGTTGTGATGAAGAAGGAGCTGAGCCGGAAGGCAAAGCTCTCAATTTACCGGTCGATCTACGTTCCCATCCTCACTTATGGTCATGACCGAAAGGACAAGATCACGGGTACAAGCGGCCCAAATGAGTTTCCTCCGCCGTGTGGCGGGGCTCTCCCTTAGAGATAGGGTGAGAAGCTCTGTCATCCGGGAGGAGCTCAAAGTAAAGCCGCTGCTCCTCCACATCGAGAGGAGCCAGATGAGGTGGTTCGAGCATCTGGTCAGGATGCCACCTAGGGAGGTGTTTAGGGCATGTCCAACTGGTAGGAAGCCACTGGGTAGACCCAGGACACGTTGGGAAGACTGTCTCCCGGCTGGCTTGGGAACGCCTCGGGATCCCCCGGGAAGAGCTGGACGAAGTGGCTGGGGAGAGGGAAGTCTGGGCTTCCCTGCTTAGGCTGCTGCTCCCGCGACCCGACCTCTGATAAGCGAAAGAAGATGGATGGATGGACAAATGTTTGTGTATATGATGTCATTATTCTCATGCAAAACAAAATGACGTAAACCGTATCAGCAGGCATCCTCTAATATTCCAACCAAAGAGACAAGCGACGATAAACCTAATTTGGTTAATGTGTGTTAATGATAATGGGGAAAAATGGAGTGCTGTACTCAGATAAAAGCAGCAAGGGTCGGGTAGCAATTAGTTTGTTGTTTAATTCAGTTAAATGACACCCATTGGAAGTAGGGGTACAGTACACCCTTGCATTGAATGTGAGACATGTCGAGTTGCTGTCGACTAGGAATGTAACGATTAACAGTAAGTAAGCGGACAAAATCTAAAGTCTGTACGGATTTTGGATTTGAAAAGTATGCTGGGGAGAAATACTTAAGATAAATAAGCCCAACTGCACAAAATGCAGGAGAAATGACACATTGCTTGTTTCATTGCCCCCTGTTTCAAAAGCAGCTTAAATGAGCCTGAGACTACCAACTGTATCCAGGAGGGAAGGCCTTAAAGCTTGCACAGGGTTTCTGCGGGTTTTTAAAAAGCATTAAAAGTCATTAAATAGATCTAGCAGAATTAAAACCTTACATTACATTTGATGTCGAGAGGCATTGAAAAAAAATGTAATACAATTCCATGTCTGGGTTGATATTCAGTAGGTCAATGAATCGAACAATAATTGCAAATGAACTCAATAACTTTGCCGTCATTGATTAATTGCTACGTCTTTGTCTCTGGCTTTTAAACTGCATACAAGCGGTCTCACTCTGTGCATCGCTCTCAGCACCTGAGCTTGTTCATTTGACGGTTGAATTACATGAACAAAGTGAGACTTTTGTCAGTCATCCACAAGCTTTGTTTCGATACATGCAGTTGGGTCCTGCTTGCAAATCTCTTCCACATGTTTTCCTGTTGTAGTAGTAGTAGAAGCGACATTCACTTTAATGTTGGAGCCTCAAAACCATAGGAAGAGACTTTCACCAAGGTGGACTGTGCAAATGAAGTCAATAACTTTGCCGTTGCGCTTGTAGCGTGAAAGCAAGACAACTTCAAGTATCATTTGACACACAAAAACGGGTGCGTGGTTTATTCCTCCAAAACTAGAATGAATGCCAACATCATACACTCAAAATGGGGGGGAACAACAAACCCCCAACTTTAGGAGAATCTCCTGACGGCCACTTGAAGGGGCCGTCAAAATTACTCGCTCTTAAAGGCCTACTGAAACCCACTCCTACCGACCACGCAGTCTGATAGTTTATATATCAATGATGAAATATTAACATTGCAACACATGCCAATACGGCCTTTTTAGTTTACTAAATTGCAATTTTAAATTTCCCGCGACCTGTTGAAAACGTCACTGAATGCTGACGTGTATGCGTGGCGTCACGGACTGTTAGGAAATATTAGTGCTGCGCGCACACACAGCTTAAAGTCGTCTGCTTTAACCGCATAATTACACAGTATTTTGGACATCTGTGTTGCTGAATATTTTGCAATTTGTTCAATTAATAATGGAGAAGTCAAAGTAGAAAGATGGAGTTGGGAAGCTTTAGCCTTTAGCCACACAAACACGGTGATTCCTTGTTTAAAATTCCCGGAGGTGAAACTTTACTATGAATCAGAGCGGTCAAGCGAACATTGATCTCGACCAAATGTCAACCAGCAGTTTTCGGTGAGAAAATTGTGGTAAAAAGTCACCACTTACCAGATCAGCTGAGCTTGTGCCGTCCGTACAGCAGCCGTCGACTTCCATCAGACACTGGCGTCAACACACCCGTGGACACACCTTTCCGACTATCAGGTAATATTAAACTCACTAAAACACTAGCAACACAATAGAAAGATAAGGGATTTCCCAGAATTATCCTAGTAAATGTGTCTAAAAACATCTGAATCCGGCCCAATGCAATTGTGTTTTTTTTTAACTTGATATTTTTTTATTTAAAAAAATTCTAGTCCGTCGCTATCAATGTCTTCAAACACGAATCTTTCATCTTTGCTCAAATTATTGGGGAAATTGTCGTTTTCTCGGTCCGAATTTCTCTTTTTGTTGGAGGCTCCCATTAAAAACGATGTGAGGAGCCAATAACGGGTGACGTCATCGTCTGCGACTTCCGTTAAAGGCAAGGCTTTTCTGTTAGCGACCAAAAGTTGCGAACTTTATTGTCGATGTTCTCTACTAAATCCTTTCAACAAAAATATGGCAATATCGCGAAATGATCAAGTATGACACATAAAATGGACCTGCTATCCCCGTTTAAATAAGAAAATCTCATTTCAGTAGGCCTTTAACTGCATATATGAATGTTAAACGGGAACAATATTATTTGCACAATCGAACAATACAGTGAATCATGATGACAAAGTCAAATAACAGGTGTGGTGAATTATGTCCTTAAATCAACCGCTACACAAGTCCCCCCAGAATTCCCCATCACAAAAAAATAAATAAATAAACGGTCAATGGACAGGGGCACGGACGGGCTGACCAGACCGGGTGCGCCGGACTGGTAATAATGCCGGGTAGTCAGCAGGGGGGGCCGGCAGGGTATCTGCACTGTCTAAGGTCCCGGTGGCATGCGTTGAAGGATGCAGTACATTATCATGGGGCCTAGGTAGAGTGGGCGGATGACCCCAGCGCCGGGGTACTGCCGTGATAACCGGCTGACTAAGAACCAAGTGGGCCGCTTTAAGCCGGTCCACCGTGATTTTTTTCAGACCGACCCCCGATGTCCAACAGAAAATGCTTGTCTCCGCTCTCGCGGGCGCGAAATGGCACATCGTAAGGCGGCTGAGGGGGGCCGCGGTGGCCGTCGTAATTGACAAATACAAATGCTGCTCTTCTTAAAGAAGTGGGAACATGAGATGGCGTAAGGCTGTGTTGAGAAGTGGGGATGGGGGCAAAACCCTTGGCGGCATCGAGGAGAGCAGCTCGCTGCTCTTCGCCAGACCAAGGTGCCGTTTGTGCAAGGGAATAGAGTCACCTGGCACTCTCAAGTGCTGGCCATACACCAACTCTGCCGAAGAAGTTTGCAGGTCTTCCTTGGGGGCAGTCCGAAGCCCCAGAATCACCCAAGGGAGTTTGTTTACCCAAGCGCTATCTTTTAGAGATGCCCTGAGCGCTGCTTTCATCGATGTCTGAAATTGCTCACATATACTTGGTGTACTTACCCGTACAAAAAATTGTCTGAGGAGGGGGACCTTAAACGGGGCTTAGGCTTGTTTTACGGGGTTATCCGGCTTAGTGTAGACAGTCTAAGAAGTGTGATCCCTCAATAATTGAAACACACCCTCCGGGGAGGTGGTCGCCCTTTTCAAGAAGAGGGACCACCACCCCAATCCAGAGGTACCGCCTCAGACCTCCACGATATGTTGACGAGACGTGTCAGCCACGACAGTCCCACAACATCCAGCGCTTTGAAGTATTCGGGGTGAATATCACTTATCCTCTCCTGGGGCCTTGTTACTGGGCAGTTTTCTTGATTACCTCAGCAACTTCGGCTGCAGTGCTGAACATGTCTGCGTTTGTGACCACGGACTCTGTCTCCTCTGTCGACACTTGAAGAATTATTGAAATTATTCGATAACGTTGCTGCTCAATTTGAGAATAAAAAGTTCCTGCCTTCTTTAATCCACACCAGAAGTTTTAAAAGCAAAACTTTATTTTATTGGCGTTCTTGCAAACTTGAGTTAGACCGAGTGTGACACATGCATACTTTTAAATACACCATTTCTATCCACCATCAGTACCAGAACCTGTAGAGGACATCCAGGACGAAGCTCACAGAAGTTTTATGGCTCAATACTTAAGGGATTGGCCTTACCCTCATCTAACCCAGTACAAGCCTGGCCAGACTGCCTCTGTGGAGTTTAATGACGAGTATCACAAGTGCAAGGTGGAGCTGGTGGACTCCAGCTTGATACAGGTGTTGTTTAAGGTTAGTTCTGCCTTTATACTGACATTGTTTTCTGCTATCCGTACTTTTTTTTCCCTAAGTTGTTGAGATGACCTCTTGTTCTTCTGTCGTTACCTTAGTTTGATCAGCACAAAGAGTGGATTCACCGTGGCTCCATACGGCTAGAACATATGCCAAGATTTTTGGAACTGAGGAGAAGAGAAGCAGACGGTGGTGAAAACTGAATGACTGCTCTGGACAATACCTTTTTATCCATACTTTTATATTGCTACTTTTCTCTTTAGTAATTGTACACATGATAGATTGTCACTTTTCAAAAGCCCCCTGGTAGGTGCCAGAAGACTTCCGAGAGAGTTTCAGCAGTATGACAAAATCCAAAGGAAGACACTTTTCAAACCTGCTCAACTATCTTATGTTAAAAAGTAATTTGTTTCAAGCCCCCCGCGACCCCAAGAGGGACAAGCAGCAGAAAATGGATGGATGATTGGTAATCTCTACGGCGAGAGAATCAACAGCAAATCTCAGAAAATGCTGTAGAAAAATTAGTTTCATATAGTAGCCTACAGCCTTCCACACTTCTCACTGAGCCAATTAATGGGTGTCTTTCTATCGTTTAGCTAAAACTCTGCTCTATTGTACATGCAACTATTACTAAATATGTGTATATAAACTGTCAAGCAGCTGTATTTTATACAGGCAAACATCCGTTACTTTACATCAAATGGAGCCAACCAAGATTACCATTTGAGGAAATGACATCAAGCATACATTTGTACATGCAGTGAAGCCCCAAATTATTTACAACCCGGCAGATTTTGACTTAAATATACTTTAATTCAACCAGGAATGTATTTTATCTGTCAAAGTCAATGGGTATGACCTAAAATGATCGGTTACCCGACATTTCCCCTTGTTTTCGTCACCTGTCGCCCAGAAGAGCAGATTAATACTGGTCTGAGAGTGCAGAAGTAACTCCGACTTCATTAAATTCCTCAAATTCAACTACATGCTCTGAGTCAATTCTAATTGTTATTCATCAGTAACACATTTATATAATGATTTAGAGATGTATTTATTTCATTGTGTCCCACTTGACCCCCCATAGAACACGGGTTCCTGGTCCGATTTGTTGAAATGATGAAATCCAACTATCTTAACAGAAGCTATATCATCTGAAGTTCTGTGCAGCTTTAGAGGTATTTTTTCTGGGAAATAATGGCGGAATTCAGGATTGTATGACATTCTACTTTGGTGTATTATAATTAGTCCTTGTTTCATTCTGTCGTCAAATGCCTACAGACTTTTTTTCAAATGATAGTGGTTTAAAGCGAAACCGATAATATGGAATGGACTGTTATTTAAGAATGTTAAGTGGAACGTTGTATCAGGACATTACACTTAAGCCCTGTCAGTTATGTTTCACAGCTTATCGTGGTTGTTATATTTTGCACTTTTCATAGGATCCGGTTTTCAACAAAAAAAATTTGCCAAAGGTTTGCTCCGGTTTTCGTTTATTGTCTCGGTTATCATAGGGACAAACAGCCACACAACAAACTAGTTTGTTTGCCTCACATTTGGTGGAATCGAGTGCCGTAATCAAAGTGCTTCGTGTTGACTTATTCTTGTCATGTTAATACATTGCTTGGCTCCAGCTTTATTTGTGACCCGTCTTTACAAAAACATGTCTGTTGGCCTCCTCTTCACTTCCCACTTGAAAGTCATTCTCTCTTTTAGCCGTCGCCCCACTATAACATCATCCCTGATTGACTCTGTAATTCTTTTGCTAACAAATGACACATTTGACCGCAATATATGCCCCCATGGGGCCAAAAAGAGTTGCAAGTGCCAGCACTTTGCTGAAAGGTGAGAAGCACGGTTGCATTTTAAAAAAGACCACGTAGCAAAGTACAACCATTGCGTCCCTCATTCTTCTATTACTCGTTGTTTTTCCTTAACTAGTCTTCAATAAAGTTAAAAGTGATGTTTCGTGTTCATTTATTTCATTTGTCTGTTATTTGTATTTCATATTGTTTTCTGCATTTGTATTATTTCCTATTGAAAATATTCTGTTTTTTTTAGATTTGGCCTCTGTCGGTCCAAATTACTAACGAAAAACGGGGTACCAGTGTAATTGTACTTCTTGCAAGAGTGTAAAAATATATGAGCGCAGCATTTATGCTGTGACAAAGGTCAGTGCATCTGCATATAATGTAAATGTGTGGATTTTTCATAAAAAAACTGTAAAAAATACAGCAGATAAATAAAAACTTCTGGGTATGATGTATTTCCTAAAGTTGTTTGTACCTTTTGAAAGGCATCTGTTTTATAGGATAGGATAGGTCTTTATTGTCATTGCACAAGTACAACGAAACTTTGTTTTCAGCACAAACCTGTTCAAGATTAGACAAACAGTGTACAGGGTTACAGAACAAGAACGCTGATGGGTCGCCATAAGGCGCCCCTTAAAAGATGGGGAAAAGGTAAATGCTAGGAAAGGATGAGTAAAAAAAATACAATCTAGACTGGGCTCCTAAGGGGGCCCAGTCTGGAGTGGGAAAAAAACTCAATGGCAAAGCACATATACATATTACAACATACATCTCGAGATATCTAGCAACAGAGGGAAGGTAGTTCAAGGTCATGGTGGTAGGCCGCAGCTCTTCAGGCGCTGACCATCCATTCATCACCCCTACGGGATTTGTGTAGAGGGCGTTGGGTTGGGGGCAGGGGGGTGTATGTGTGGGGTGTATATATATATATATATATATAATTATTTTTTTAATCCTTTAATAGTGTTGGTTGTTTCCTAAGATAAAACAGTTTTTTGCAAATTTTGCTTTCAGATGCTTGATCCTACTAGATGGTAATTATCTGGAAATTTAAAATAGAGTATTTAATTGCGATTAATGCCTTTTTGTTTCTAGGTAATTGCAGATAAAAGTTAATTTTTAATCAGTATACTTGAGACAGATCACTTTGTTTTATGCAAATGTTTATTAAAAAAGTTTTTTAAGAGCTCACTACGAACTGGACACGCTCTTTCACAGTCACGCAAGCGCTTCATAAAATAGTTCCGTTAAAGTAAATTAGTGTTAACTTATGATCAGACTTGTGGACTACATAACTGACAATGAGGCTTTTAGAGGTGTTTTCCAGTTACATAGTGGAATACATCATGTAACTAAGAATATAAGGTATTGAAAATGTTCTTAATTGGCATTTAAATTATAGATAGGCCTACAACCCTGCTCGAAACTCCCCTTTTAAAGGGGCAAAGTCCTCCCTGCTACTTTTTTTTTTTTCCATACTGTAGCGGTGTCAAAGTTGTTTTCACTGAGGGCCACATTGCAGTCACGTTTGGCCGCGTAGGGCCGATTCTAACAGTGAATGCTATTGTTACACCATTTTGAATGCATTTTTTTAGTGCATTTTTAAAACTAAAATGTAAAAAAAATATGGTAAGTTGCAATAATGTCACCTTAAAATTTATAGTATTTTACTGTAAATGGGAAAAACACTACCTATGTTTTTATGGAGGGAAAAAAGGTAGCACTGTTGCCAGAATTTTACTCCAATATTTACGTTTGTTTTTTTACTGTAAATAAAAACTGCAATTTTACAGTAACATTTTGGCACCTGAACTGCCAAGTTTGTCAAATCAACAACTGTAGATGTTTTGGTGTATTACTGTAAATGCCAAAACGGCACCTCTTTTTATTACAGTAAGAAAAAGTCCTGTGTTTTTTGCACCGCAGTTTAGAGAGTTTAAAGACTGTTTCTACAAACATTTGTGAAAGAATGGGCTGCTCTCAGGAGCTCAGTGATGCCACCTGTGCAACAAATACAGTCGTGAAATTTCCTCACTCCTAAATATTCCAAAATCAACTGTCTGCTTTATCATAAGAACATGAGAACAACAGCAAGTCAGCGACAAAGTGGTAGGCCATGTAAACTGACAGAGAGGGGTCAGTGGATGCTGAAGCCCATAATGCAAAGACTTTCTGCACAGTCAGTTGCTATAGAGCTATAAACTTCATGTGACCTTCCAGTTGGCCCACGTACAGTACGCAGAGAGCTTCATGCAATGGGTTTCCATGGCCGTGCAGCTGCATCGAAGCCATACATCGCAAAGTCCAATGAAAAGCGTCGGATGCAGTGGTGTAAAGCACATCACCACTGATCTCTAGAGCTGTGGAGACGCCTTCTCTGGAGTGATGAATCACGCTTTTCCATCTGGCAATCTGATGGATGAGTCCGGGTTTGGAGGTTGCCAGGAGAACGCTACATTTCGGACTACATTGTGCCAAGTGTGAAATTTGGTGGAGGAGGAATGAAAGTGTGGGGTTGTTTTTCAGTAGTTGGGCTTAGCCCCTTAGTTCCAGTGAAAGGAACTTTGAATGCTCCAGGATACCAAAACATTTTGGACAATTTCATGCTCCCAACCTTGTGGGAACAGTTTGGAGCGGGCCCCTTCCTCTTCCAACATGACTGTGCTCCAGTGCACAAAGCAAGGTCCATAAAGACATGGATGACAGAGTCTGGTGTGGATGAACTTGACTGGCCTGCACAGAGTCCTGACCTGAACCCGATGGAACACCTTTGGGATGAATTAGAGCCAGGCCTTCTCGACCAAAATCAGTGTGTGACCTCACCAATTCGCTTTTGGAAAAATTGTAGAAAATTTCTATAAACACACTCCGCAAACTTGTGGACAGCCTTCTCAGAGGAGTAGAAGCTTTAATACCTGCAAAAGGTGGACCAACATCATATTGAACCCAATGGGTTAGGAATGGGATGGCACTTCAAGTTCATATGTGAGTTAAGGGTGGTGGCCAAATACTTTTGGCAATTTAGTGTGTATATATGTGTATATATATATATATATATATATATATATGTATGTGTATGTGTGAATGTTGTCTGTATATCTGTGTTGGCCCTGCGATGAGGTGGCGACTTGTCCAGGGTGTACGCCGCCTTCCGCCCGATTGTAGCTGAGATAGGCGCCAGCGCCCCCCGCGACCCCAAAAGGGAATAAGCGGTAGAAATGGATGGATGGGATTTGTGTGTGTGTATATGTTTATATATGTGTGACCTGGGCATGATGTTAAAGTGCATCTGGCAGTGGAGGCTCCTCTATGGGATCTTGGGGCACTAACCCCAATTACTACTGTTACACCAGGTGGCCCTTGGCAAAGGCCTAGTACCTGACTAACCCCTTGCCAGGGATACGGTGAAGACGTCAACGGTGGAGCAGACGGAAGACGGTAGATTGAAGAACTGCCACAACGGCTGCGATGGCGGAAGAAGGCTGCAGCAGAAAAGGGTCCCCAGTCGTTTTGGACTCCATGCCACTGGACCCTGACCCGATTCTGTCAAGGATCGTGTGCTGACTATCTGTGCACCAGTCTCCCCACGTTAAACAAAGTCACACACAGGCATCCTCTATAAAGGGATACAGCCCTACCAGGAGGGTCGTCATACTCGTTCGAGTGACCGCAGATGATATGTATATATTTATAAAATACATTAATCAATCAATAAATGTTTATTTATATAGCCCTACATCTCAAGTGTCTCAAAGGGCTGCTCAAACCACAACAACATCCTCGGTACACAGCCCACATAAGGGCAAGGAAAAACTCACACCCGATGGGACGTTGGTGACGGTGACAATGAAGAATATGAGAAACCTCGGAGAGGACTGCATATGTGGTAGATTGCTGCATTGACCCTAGACCTCAGGAAACACAGTGGACCAACACCAGCAGATGACATGGCACCCCAGACCATTACTGATTGTGGAAATTTGACACTGGACTTCAAGCAACGTGGATTCTGTGCCTCCCCTGTCTTCCTCCAGACTCTGGGACCTTGATTTCCAAAGAAGATACAACATTTACTTTCATCTGAAAACATAACTTTGGACCACTTAGCAGCAGTCCAGTCATTTTTGTCTTGAGCCCAGGCGAGATGCTTTTGACGTTGTCTCTTATTCAAGAGTGACTTTACACAAGGAATGCGACAGCTGAAGCCCATATCTTGCATACGTCGGTGCGTGGTGATTCTTGAAGCACTGACTCCAGCTGCAGTCCACTCTTTGTGGATCTCTCCCACATTTTTTAATCGGTTTTGTTTGACAATGCTCTCCAGGGCGCGGTTATCCCTCTTGTTTGTACACTTTTTTCTACCAAGTTTCAATCACTCAATCAAAGAAAACAAACTGTTAATAAAATAATCAAAACAAACAAGTTTGAATTGTTGTTTGTGTATGTTTATTTACTATTTAAATATAATTCCCAAATATGATTATACAGAGGGAAAATAAAAATGTATTGCAAATCACTTTACCCACCTTGTAGTTCGGTCATACGGACGAAGGCGGCAGCACTGAGTATGGCGGTTTGAAGGACGCGGCAAAGAAGAAAAACACACAACACAGTGCATCATATCCTGATGAGGTGAGTCTTCTTTGATCATTTTTACAATTAAAAACTCAACGAAATGTTGGTTCATGAAGGAAATACGGGTGTACTTTTAAAGTTATATTGTTTTATATAATCACCGGCAACTTTAACAGTGTCACCGCCCGTTTTCGGACTGGATGTGGTACGTACTTTGGGAATTCCCACACGTTCGAATAACAAATCAGTGTTGACTTTTTAGTCTTAAGTGAACTTATCTAAGACTTTCGCTGAAATACTTTTAAAAACATGTCGAGGACTTGTTAACAAGAACTTTGTTTGGAACAGAGATTTTGACTACACTTGAGAACATAAACAAAACTTGATCCCCACCCACAAAAACTTCGTATTCCAGGTGCAAAGTCTGAAGGCCTGTTAGTATTTGCCAACGTCAAAGAAACACAGACCTTTCATGTGTACGTGAAAAAAAAATTCAAATATGACCTGGAAAAACATTTCCAATGGTACTGTGATTGCCCAAATATTAGGGGTGGTACAAATTTTTCATTCTAAGAACCAGTCGCTGTTTTTGTCTTGAATTATCCATTGAGACAATTAAAAAAAATCTTCCATTCATCCATTTTCTTTCACTTATACGAGGTCGAGTCACGGGGGCAGCAGCCTAAGCAGACAAGCCCAGACTTCCCTCTTCATCCAAGTCCTTTTGGGGGATCCCGAGGCATTCCAAGGCTAGGCAGGAGACATAGTCTTCCCATAGGACTGGGCGATATTGCCTCTTTTTAATATCGCAATATATGATATATATTACGATGTTTTGCCTTGGCCTTGAATGAACATTTGATGCATGTAATCACATCAGTATGATGATTATATGTGTATACATTAAAACAGTGGTTCTTAACCTTGTTGGAGGTGCTGTCACGCCAAATTTCTTCTCCCCTACAAAAACCTTCCCCCCCATTTACTTCCGGTGTCATGATTAAAACAGATGTTTTGTTAACGCTATATTAGAAAAATATAACGCTATATCATAAAAATACAGACGTTTTGTTAACGCTATATTATAAAAAACAATTTACAAACACAAGTTATGGGATGACGCATTTACTTCCGGGGTCACGTTTCCTATTATGTCATCCCATAGCTTGTGTTTGTAAATTGTTTTTTACATTTTTTTAATAATATAGTGTTAACAAAACGTCTGTATTTTTATAATATAGCGTTATATTTTTATAATATAGCGTTATATTTTTATAATATAGCGTTAACAAAAACGTCTGTATTAATCATGACTCCGGAAATAAATGGGGAGTGAAGGTTTTTGTAGGGAGAAGACATTTGGCGTGACAGTACCGAACCCCACCAGTTTCATAAGCATATTCACCGAACCCTTCTTTAGTGAAAAATAAAATGTTTTTTTCCAATTCAAGACAAAGGTGTATGTTTAGTATGGCGAACATATTTTAAGTAACAAAGACTTAATTTACAAGGGTTAGGGTTTTGGTTATAATAAGGCCATGCCGAATAAGGCATTAATAAGTACTTAATAATGACTAGTTAAGAGCCAACATGTTACTAAATTGCATGTTAATAAGCAACTAATTAATTGTGAATATGTTCCCCATACTTAAGTGTTACCCTGTTTTTTTACTGGCGCACAAAATGAACCATGCATGAACCTCACCTTGTTCAAAGAACAAAACCAACACAGTGCATAAACTCACAACAAATTACACACCTGCAAATCAGTGTGACTTCGGCTTTTGCCGTACCCGTAATACGCCGATAGGGAGAAGTTTTTATTTACACGATGAGTCGGGTGTGTTTTGATCTCCGCCGAACCCCTGAGGCCGACTCACCGAACCTTTAGTGTTCGATCAAACCCAGGTTAAGAACCACTGCATTAAAACATTCTTCTTCCCACTGCGATCATCTGTGCTACTTTTAAACTTTCATGCAGAGAGGGAAATCACAACTAAGTCAATTGACCAAAAGTGTATTTATTAAAGTTATTAAGCAATGGTACAAACATTCAAGTCATTTCCAAAAGATAAAGTGCAAGATTGTCAGAGACATTTTAAGTATCAAATAAAAATGAGCTGCTTAAAAGGAAATCAAATAGTTTTCATCCTTCACTATGTGGTATGCTACTAAGGTTATGAAATTCTCTTTATTCTCTAGCGAGTGACTTTTCAAATGATGCTACATATTAGCAGTAATGCTACTTTTTATAGCAACGCTTTTTCCCCCCACACTTGACAAATTACGGTTGTCTGTTCGACATATTCCCACTTGAGGCCAAACCACCGCCAGACGATGGAAACCCTGCTGTTTTTATTGGGAATTAAGTCTTCCTTCATTTGTTAATAGATCCGCACCTTCTTTCTCTCGTACGTTAGCAGCCAACGTAGCCCAGTATGCTACCTCTCTGCTCTGCGAGGGCGGACACATGTGACGTGACGTATGACGTGACAGTATGTGACATATGTAAGAATGTGCTCCTGCTTGTCTTTGAGAAGGAATGACAGGAAAGAGTGAGAAGAGCCTGAAGTGTACGCCCGCAGCTAAAAGCAACTGCGTGAGAACGTATACCCAAATATTACGATATAGTCATTTTCTATATCGCACAGAGACAAACCCGCTATATATCGTATATATCGCCCAGCCCTATTTTCCCAACATGTCCTGGGTCTTCCCCCGTGACCTCCTGCCGGTTGGACGTGCCCTAAACACCTCCCTAGAGAGGCGTTCGGGTGGCATCCTGACCAGATGCCCGAACCACCTCGGGGTTTTGTTCACGAGTGAGGTAAGAGTGGATCGTGACATCGACAGGTGGATCGGTGCGCCGTCTTCAATAATGCGGACGCTGTATCGATCCGTTGTGGTGAAGAAGGAGCTGAGCCGGAAGGCAAAGCTCTCAATTTACCGGTCAATCTACGTTCCCATCCTCACCTGTGCTCATGAGCTTTGGGTTATGACCGAAAGGACAAGATCACGGGTACAAGTGGCCGAAATGAGTTTTCTTGGCCGGGTGACAGGGCTCTCCCTTGGAGATAGAATAAGAAGCTCTGTCATTCGGGAGGAGTTCAAAGTAAAGCCACTGCTCCTCCCCATCAAAAAGAGCCAGATAAGGTGGTTCAGACATCTTGGGCAGATAAATAAATGTATCACCTATATTTTGGAAAATTTTGGAAAACATCATAACTCTCTTATTATTTGTCATAAATGCATGACATTAAAAGCAAATGGATTAGCTCAGTAATCCAAAGAAAATCATTTATGCAAAAAATTAAAACTTGATTATTATTTTACTTAGTTAATTTGCTTCAAGTTTTGAATACAAAGTGTAATTGGTTGAAAGGCGAACTGCACCTCCCACAATCATTATGAAAGACATTACAACGGATGTATATATTTATTTCAATTCATTCTAACTTGGAAATAAGCATAAATAAAAGTCTGCTTGCTGCAGGGCCAATGAGTCCTCTATTCCGTCTGTAAAACCCCAAAGAAAAACATCCAAAAAGCACCATTTACGTTTTGTGTCTTAAATATTAACCACGTATTAGTGACATTGTTAGTATAAGCGCAAATGCAGATAAACTATTTATAGCCACGTTGTGATCACTAGGGTTTTTATAAACCTGCTTCCTTTGCTCGTGGAAGTTTATCGTAGATCATAAATCATACCTCTCACCTGAATATTAAAGAGACGGGAATGTAATCTGACATGTTGGTGCACTTTGACAGCCAATTTAGACCTGTTAATGCAGAGAATGACACGAAAAGACGCTCGGTTGCACCCCCCTTTTTTTCGTGAGGATTATGAGTAATTTTTCATCTATAACGGCAATATAACAAGATTCTACCAGTCAGCATCCTAATGACAGCAGACATTTTACTATAAGTGATGTTTTATTATGTTTGTTGGCTCTCATGAAGTTTTCAGTGACTAATAATTAGTGATGTTGCAAGAAAAAAAAGCAAACTTTGTGATGCGATTTTTAAATAAATGCACCGCATACGTTTTAAATGATCAATATACGGAAATAATAAATGTTATCATTAATGTGCCTGTTACAAGATTACATATATATATATACTTACAACATGTATATAAAAATTAATGGAGGTATTATGAATGTTTTTTTTTATAACTTTTATAGGCAGAATAGAGCAACTCCTATAGACTCCATCGTAAGTAGACTTTTGATTGCATTTATTTAATGTTTAGAATGAATAAAAAAAAAACCCAATATATTCTATTGCATAGGGATTGTCAATGATAGCCAAAATTCTTGAAAAATTGCAGTTCCCTCTTAAAAACATCTTAAAAAGCCATTTGGAGCGAACCATTGTGCAATAGTATGATATTATTGGACCATAGTGGAGTTTTTCTGGATGAAATGTTACACGATTTTCATGGCGGCGGCCTCAGACAGTTTTAGCCAGTACAAAAAATATTTTTAAATTCTCAGATTGACTTCATATTTCCGGATTACAAGGACAGATATGTATAAAACATCTTAAACTACCATAATTTCCAGACTATAAAGCGCACCTGCATTTAATCCGTACGCAACACATTTCAGAAGAAATAATTATTTTCACATATATTAGCCGCACTGTACCATAAACTGCAGATATATACCAGGATGAAAGATTTTGTAAATATTTATTTACATACCTAAATTGTTTCCAAATGGTGCTTGTCACAAGGCAGTAAAACAGCTGAACAAACAAAACAGGAGTTTCTTTGCCATTAGCAAAGAAAAATCCATATATCGGCCGCACCGTTTCATAAGCCGCATGGTTCAAAGTTTGTAGTACGGAAAATACAGTATAAGTAAAGCGGCCGATTTTCACGTACTTATGTTTTACTTCTAATCCAAGTAGGTTTTATCAGGTCATGCTCATAAACTTATATTGGTCAAATCTAGTTTTAGACTTAGATTGATCAGATGCGGTCAGACTAGATCTGACCAATCTGAGTCTATGAGTACGAACTGATGAAGCCTCCCTGCGATGAGGTGGCGACTTGTCTAGGGTGTACCCCGCCTTCCGCTCGATTGTAGCTGAGATAGGCGCCAGCGCCCCCCACGACCCCAAAAGGAAATAAGCGGTAGAAAATGGATGGATGGATGATGAAGCCTACTAGGATGGGAGGCGAAACGTCTTCTAAGACATACCAAACAGTCCAGTTGCGATCGATTGAATGCCCCGACAATGCATTGACTTGGATGAATAAGAACATCCTTAGACATAAATACAAGATGATATTGTTCTCTTGAGCGGCATGTCCGCTCCAGTTGTAAAATTAATGATTTTAACAGGCAGTCAGGTGTTGCTTAAAGTAATGTCTCTGGAAATTGTAGTCTTTTTAGGAAAGCCTAACGCAACCTGAATCCAACCCATTGATTTGAGTGTGCTGTAAAATAAAAAGTATTTGTCGTTCGATGCGGGATTAAACTGCCAGTTTTCATCATGTTTTGCATGTCAGATTTGAGAAAGACATGGTTGTCAGTTAATTTTATGGAACTGCTGTTATAGGTATGGTGCAATTCACTTTCATAACAAAGAAATGCATTGTGGGTGGACTAATTTGACTCAACAAAAATATAAACGAAACACGTTGTTTTTCCCATTTTACACGATCTGAGCTCAAAGATCTAATACTTTTTGTATGTCGACTTCAAAGACGTCATACCTTTCTTAAATATTGTTCACAAATCTGTCTTAATCAGTGTCAGGGATCACCTCTTCTTTACAGAGTACCATTCCACCAAACAGTGGGCATGTAAAAATGCCGGTGGATGCTCACTTACTGTAAGGCTGGTACACACATAAAGATTTTTTAAATCTTAAAGGGATCATATTATGTTTTTTTTCCGCTACATTTAAAACACTTCCTTGTGGTCTACGTAACCATATGTTGATACGATCATGTTGTTGATAATCTTATAAAAATGAATTATAACTAAACGTTACTTTCTATGGGAAATGGCAACAGCGGAGGATGCCACTGATGTTGATAGTCCAAAAAATAACAGTCAACTTTAATGTCAATTTTTCCCATGTACACGGAATTGAAATTACGTTTTCAGCGCAGTCCTAATTAAGAGCAGACAAACATTACAGGGAGACAGAACAGGACCACTGACGGGTCAGCCAACTTCTGGCACCCCTTAAAAAAGTGGAAAACGGGTAAACATTGGGGGGGTTGAGTAAAAAAATATTCCGTCTAAGGCTGGACTCTCGGGGAGGGGGGTCCAGACTGAGGCCAGGAAAACGACCTCAATAGCCACAAACAAGTTAGAAATATTTCACAAGACTTTCAACAGAGGGAAGGGAGTGGGGGCTACAGAGGCAAGTTGCTACTATCTATGCGCTGGCCAGCCGTCCCATCACGACTAAGGGAGTCAAGCGGTGGGGAAGGTGGGGGTGGGTAAGTGTCCATATGCCCATTGTCCAGGGTGTAGGCCTGGAGTCGCTTTGCAGGCATTACAAGCAAAGTTCAACTCTTACATGTTGTTGAAGGAGGGAGGGATGTCAGAGCATCCACCACTGAGGTATCCTTGGGGATGTTTACAGAACAGCATTCTTCTGTTATGAGCAGCGTCAAGGCCATGCGAGGGAGTCAAATTGTAGACTGGGATTGTTGTTTTCCAAGCGGGCAGACATTTTGATGGCTTGTCTGTTCTAATCGTACATGCTCTCGGGACCAATTTTTGCATTTCAGTAAGCCTCTCCAAGATGTGATCCAACTTACGATTCAATTCAAAATCCCCACAGTCTGTGATCCCACAGCTAGACCCATGCCTTCCATTTCGACGGGCAGCCTTTGTGCTCTTTGAATGCCTGCCATCAGATACACCAGGGCAATGCCCAGACAAATCAGCAGATGCCCTGCAATCACGGTTCCAAATAAGTAAATATCTTCCACGTCCTCAACGGACTGCACTGAGAGGCACATGATTCTCCATTTCTTCCAGGAGTCTCTCACGTACCCCGAACCTCTTTTCCTCATCAAGGAGATATTGTCAAATGAGTTGAGAGTCCAGCTATCCAATTCCATCCATCCATCCATTTTCTACCGTTTATTCCCTTCGGGGTCCAGGGGGGCACTGGAGCCTATCTCAGCTACAATGGGGCGGAAGGCGGGGTACACCCTGGACAAGTCGCCACCTCATCGCAGGGCCAACACAGATAGACAACATTCACACTCACATTCACACACTAGGGCCAATTTAGTGTTGCCAATCAACCTATCCCCAGGTGCATGTCTTTGGAGGTGGGAGGAAGCCGGAGTACCCGGAGGGAACCCACGCAGTCACGGGGACGACATGCAAACTCCACACAGAAAGATCCCGAGCCCGGGATTGAACCCCAGACTACTCGGGACCTTTGTATTGTGAGGCACTACTCTTAAAAAATGCTGACAGGAAAAGACTAGAGAGCAAGCAGGGAGAGAGCGAGAGGGATGAAAAATGTGACCGCCTCCACCAAGTGCCCTAGCCAGAAATACAATAGGTTTTCACTTTTGGTGGTGGTGAGTTGAATGGGTCTCTGGGAAATTCGATTCAACTCCCCAGTTATAAAATTTATTTCTGTCTTATATTATTATTTTTCTTAAATGTTATTGAGTGTTAAACTCTTTTTTTGAAGGTGGGATGATATGACGGATATATTCATATATGTTCAAAATGAATCTGAGATCAAACTAAAAAAATTCCAAATCTGAAAAGTTTATGGCGGCAGTACTGCAGACATGAGCAGCCCTTGTTTTAATGGTTTCAGCAAGCCTACTTGGGTGCTGTTCTGGAGGCCAAATGAAAAGCTTTGGCGCGCCAGATGTTGACTACGTTTGCTCCAAGCTTATCAGAGTCATGGAAGAGTGCAGAGTAGTGATGGGTTGATGAGGTGTCAGGAAGCGTTTCGACACATTGCAAAACTGTATTGATACTGTGTCAATATTGTGTCACTAAATACTGACATCTGCTGGACATTAAAAGTCCCTTCAGGCAACCTATGGACCGACTCAACTGACACTGATTTTATGACCTAGTACAGGGGTCAGGAACCTTTTTGGCTGAGAGAGCCATTCAAGCCAAATATTTTTAAAAGTATTTCCGTGAGAGCGATATAATTTATTTATTTTTTAACACAACTATATGCGTGCATTTTTAAGAAAGACCAACATTTTTCGAGTATAATAAGTCTCTTATTCTTTTTAATAACATTGTTATTCTGAGGCTAACCAAAAATAAATCAAATACTTCTTACCATTAATGCGACTTCTTGAACAGTTGTGGTAGAAACCAGATGGATGGATGTAAATGCATTAGAATGTTTTATATTTTGAACGTTATTTTTGACACTGTGATTACCAGCGGAATTATTCATTACTTATGGTGTTAAGCAATGTCAGCGAAGATTTATCTGAGAGCCAGGTGCAGTCATCAAAAGAGCCACATCTGGCTCTAGAGCCATAGTTTCCCTACCCCTGACCTAGTATATACAATAATATAAACCAAATAATTGAATTTCATTTAAGATTATTTTATATCTTCATTTAAATAAAAGTATATTTTTATGTTTTTTAGATACAGTCAATAAATAATGTGAACATGTATCATAACATGGAAATCTAAGAGAACGTGTTGTGAATGAAGATACTTGTGGACTGGGAATTTTTATTTTTTATTTTATTTTTTTTACATGCGCTCCAAATACGCATTGTTGATTGATTGATTGAAACTTTTATTAGTAGATTGCACAGTACAGTACATATTCCGTACAATTGAACACTAAATGGTAACACCCGAATAAGTTTTTGAACTTGTTTAAGTCGGGGTCCACGTTAATCAATTCATGGTAAAAACGTAATGAGTGATCCATCGAGCTGGATTTGAACCAGTGCCCTAAGGAACTCAGCATTAAAAACTACAGCCCTCTACTCTACCAACTGAGGTATCGAAGGGATTTAGCTGTTGCCGCTTTTTAATGTAATGAGATGGTTGTGTGGGTGGGACAAAGCTGGGTGCTGACGGAGAAGAAGCAAAGCAGCTTGTTAAGACTTTATGTTAGAAAACCCCCCCGTACCGAAACGGTTCAATACAAATACACGTACGGTTACAGCCCTACTTACAGATCGAGTAGAAACTTTGAGAGAACAGGATGAAACGACAAGGAAATTAACACAAATACCTTTTTTTCCGATATATGATCAAAATATTCCCACATAGCGGAAATGATCTCCGTCGACGATAAATTATAAATGACCAACGACAGAAGTGCGGCGATTCTGTTGGCAGCAGCGTCTCGTTGACAGATGCGCTTCCTTACAAACACAGTTTGGCCCGCAGGCGTCAGTGCGACACAGTTCACGTATCGGTCACATGACCGAAACAGCTCATGATCGGTCCCGTGACTTTCGAAAAGCGGTACGCGCACCGACACAGGATTTTGCTCCATGAGCTCGACGCATGCGCCGATGCATCGGTGTTGCCGGACCCATCACTAGTGCAGAGGGAGTGGGAGCAGAAAATACAGATGCAATAGTCTGCAGACCTTTGAATGGTACTTTTTCTCCTGCATGTGTTCGTTTAATCCTTAATAAAGCTCACCAAGTCGTTGTCAAATTTCCTATTCACCATCTTAGATTTATTTTTCATTGAGATTGTTTGAAGCAAAGAAATACAATTCCCTCTTGGCCACAAGCAGGAAAAGGGAGACATCCTGCCACCTCTGGCTCCTCACAAAATGTCTGTCTTCTCCTACATCCCAAGGACTGATATTATTTTCCAAAGGATGGTTGGGTTGTCTTGGTCTCCTCTGACTTGAGTTCCTCTACAGGCTTATCTTGATTATTGCTGCTCTCAAATACCTGGTACTCTCATGTCAGGGCTATATTGTGTGTTTTATTGATTGATTGATACTTTTATTGGTAGATTGCACAGTTCAGTACATATTCCGTACAATTGACCACTAAATAGTAACACCCGAATAAGTTTTTCAACTTGTTTAAGTCGGGGTCCACGTTAATCAATTCATGGTAAAAGGTGTCTCTTTATATGTGTTAATTAAAAACTAACCATCTACAATAATACCCAATGATTTCCTATAGTAATTATATGGTACTTAACATGCAGAAATATGATGGTAAGATCAATATACTACTTTTATTACATGTATGTGTATGCTAGCAAAATGTGTAGTTAGTGTTAAAAATGATCAAATCCTTCACCTGCAATAGGTTTTATCTTTTTCTTGGGTGGAATTTTTTGGTTCTCCTTTTCCTGTTTATGCGAGAATAGACGGGATCTTTTTTGGAAGCGTGATGTATGCGGAGATGCCCTTCAAGCATAACCAAATTGGCAGCTACCAGTCAATATTGTTTTGTCATTACCACCATCTTATTATGTTTTCTTTATTTCGTTACAGAACGTCCCCTAAACGTTACCACATAATCTACATGAATAAGCACAGCATTGAGCTGTGGAAACGTGGTTTTATTTACTATGAAGTTTGTATTTTTAGTAATTGAAATGAGATCAGCGGTGACGGGCTAGTTGTTTTGGTAGCGGCTAAATTAGCATGTTGCGATACTTTGTAGAGCGATACGTAGAGGGTTGAACCAGGAGGAGGTCAGGTCAAGAAAATGTGTCTCTCCTAACTTGGAGGAGCCGAACCTCAGTCTTATATTCCTTCTTTCTCTGCCTGTCTGGGTGTGTGTTAATTCAGGAGAGTACAATCTGACCATGTAAGGAGATGTTCCTGTGTAAGAGACTGGGAAGACAACAGATGTATACCATAACTTGCAGGTTGACATTAAGATAACATAGAGTCTCTCCTCCAGGATAGAGCTATCACTTTTGCATTCTGAAGTCTGAATTTGTTTCCTCTTCTCGTGAGAGAGTTAACCCAGTCCACATACGCACGTCCAACTAACTGTCCTGAGTTTATTTTGGGCTCAACCATTATTTACTTAAACCTGCTGGTTTGCTTTCTCCAAGGTGAATATAAACATTCATTATATGTAGAACATAATATGAGTAAATTAAGTCACTTCAGTGTCAAGTTTTAAGGTGGTGAAAAAAACGTATTTAACTGACCAGTTCCTCTAATTAAGACCTTGGTTTGTTGCGTGTTGCCAGACTTTGAGCTCACACACAACCCCGCTCCCCTCTGTTCACAGCTGTCAGCGCACACAGTTATCAGTGACATTTCCGCGTCAATTACTTCTCCATTTGGTTTATACAGATGGGTGAAATTTTGATCAAATTTGGATGGATTTATTTCAGGAGCAACACGCTAATTAAAGGGTAAAATCAGTTTACACCGGTATGCTACTTTTTTTTTTTCCTTAATTGCTCGCACTGTACACCTCTGGTTTTACGTCCACTGTGTTGTTTAGGTCATTAGGAAAGGGTAAGTCATTTATTCAACCTCAGACACGCTTTTCTCTGCTATATCTTCACTATAACAAACATTTAACTCTGTATGTTGCAGTGATTATGGAAGACCTGGAAATGACCAAAGAGGAGCCTCAGCGTTGGATTTCAGAGATATTGAAAAATCTTGGTGTGATATCGCCTGATGTGCAGGAGAAATGCAAGCTTTTGCAATGCCTATTGGAAAATAGGAAGACACAAGCTGACCGTCTCGTAAAACTCTGCACGTGAGTGAGTCTATTTAATCTTTGCTAAGGACCTGTATTGCATTCACATTCAACCTCTCCAGATCCGTTTGTGTGTGTGATCGCTGACCACACCAACGGGCTAAAACACAAAATTTTAATTTGTAACATAACACTGTTGAAAAAGTGAAGCGGTGTAAAAATTTTCCAGACGCACTGTAATTATATGCATGTTTGAAATAAACTAATACCATAACCGTGCATAGTGGTACATCAGAAATGTACAGTTTTACACTTCAACATGTTCAAAAACCGGTAGGAAGAAAGTATTTGGGGCTTTTTTTTTTTATCCGTTTCACAGCAATTACTAACACGTCTTCCCTTAATGGGTTCAGTCTCTAACACAAACAAATAAATGAAGTTCACATGAAGAAAATAGTTAAATCATTGTAATTGTACACGTCACATACTTCCTCCAATGAAGGAACGACTTTATGCATACTGTATAACTCACTGACAGTATTTTGTATGACCGCGGTAATTATATAAGTAAAGTAGTAACAGGGGCATTCATAATAACATGTAATATTTGCGTAGTTTGGTCTTTTTAAGCATACAGTGGCACATTAATTTCACAGATGCATCACAACGTTCGCTATTTTCTTCAACAATACCTACCTCCACTAATTATGGCAGACAATAACTAGTTTGGGACAAATGATGATCCAGAACCGTAGATTTTGCTACCCACTGTTGTTCTTTTGGTTGATATAGCAGTTGTGCAAATTTACTTACGATAAAGGTGAAGTGTGATCCAGTACACATCATTACATGGAATAAACTACCAACTACTTTCCAATACCTCGGAGCACTTCAGACTTCAACTGTTATAAAAATGTGCTGTAGTAATACAGTAAAGTCGATTGGATTTGATCTGTGTAAGGTCCACAGCTTTTATTTTTGTTCTTTTTCAGACCATTGGTTTTTGTTGTTGTCTTGCAGGTCTGTGGGTGAGTGTGAAGCCATTGTGAAAAAGCAGTATACTTTGCTGGGGTGGGAGTACAAAGACGATGATTCTGACGATGACGACGATATCACATGCTATGGTAAATTAGTAGATAATTGATAAGCATGAATAGGTGTAGCTTATAGTTGACTTTATAAATTCTCCCAAGAAGTACAGTTTTCCTTAGTTATATTTTTGAAATGTAACCTAAGGTCCTGTCCAGACGAGAACCTTTGTGGTGTTGTTAAAAATAAAACCGTCCACAGATGTGTTTGATTAATAGTGGTCATGTTCAGACGGGGACGGATGAAAACGATTTGAATACATATTCTACACCAACAGACACAGCTCCAGTCAGTAAGATTACTAAAGAAAGCCCAGAACAAATACAGGCATGCCGTTAATTCCTAGCATTGAAATGGCTTCGGATGTAAAGAAATCTGGTGTGGTTCACCAGTAACCACCGCTATTTCACTATTAATGATCAGGGTTTCCGCGGGGCATCAAAAAGCAGTAAAATTCATTAAATTAATTCTGCGAAAATTAAGGCATAAAATGGCATTAAAAAGCATTAAATTCGACATTCGTAGGCATTAAAAGGGACGGTGTGGCGCAGTGGGAGAGCGGCCGTGCGCAACCCCAGGGTCCCTGGTTCAAATCCCACCTAGTACCAACCTCGTCACGTCCGTTGTGTCCTGAGCAAGACACTTCACCCTTGCTCCTGATGGGTGCTGGTTGGCGCCTTGCATGGCAGCTCCTTCTATCAGTGTGTGGATGTGTGTGTGAATGGGTAAATGTGGAAGTAGTGTCAAAGCGCTTTGAGTACCTTGAAGGTAGAAAAGCGCTATACAAGTACAACCCATTTATCATTATTTATTTAAAATAGTGTAATACATTTATAGGCCAGGGCTAATAGTTAACAAATGAACACTAAATGAAAACGAACTTAATAATCGTCATCGATAAATTGCTACGTCTTCGTCTCAGGCTTTCAAACTGTATATAAGAGTTCTCACTCTGTGCATCGGTCTCAGCATCTGAGCCCCTTTTATTTGACAGTCGAGTTACATGAACAGAGGAAACTCCATGTCAGTCATCCACAAGCTTTGTAGCAGTGCTAGCGACAATCACTTCCCATGTTGGCGCTGGAATGAATCATTCTAAAACAACAATCACTTTTAAAGTGCACATTGCTTCGAAACCATAGGAGAGATATCTGTGGAGGTTGGCTGTGCAGAAAACAAACTGACCAATCGCTGCTCTTTTTTTTTAAAACTTTATTTCAACAATATTGTAATTTAGGTAGTGATGTAAAGGAGGCAGAACGACTGTCAGCCTTTTATTTGTGTTCAAAATATAGCGACACACACAAAATGGCTCCTTCCAAAATGGCACCTTTCAAGTTGTTTGCAAACTATGTTAGTGCATTACCGCCTCCCTCTGGATGTGAATGATCTTTTTAAAAGAAGCTATCTACCTCATCATACACCCCATCCTTTCCCTATTTTGGTGACATATCTGTCACCACAGCCTGCTCTAACTCCTCCTTAACTCCACTACCTCTTTTTCCCATGATAAAGCTGCGTATGATCGGAACTACACAGAGATCCAAACTGATTGTAAAAAATGAAAAACTAGATTTTTGCGCGGCACGTTGAGTCAGATCAACCGAACGGTTCAGATTTTTGCTAATGTTTAGTTGACATAGCTCTGTTGAAATAGTAGCAACTCTTGCACAAACACTGTTCGCCATTGTTGTGTTGTTTTTACTGGCTGTTGCGTGTGAAGTTCTCTCTTGCTCTACTAGTCACGTGATGGAATAACAACACCATCACTCACAGTAGTGGTTTGCTTGTTTTGAAGCCGTTCTCAAGAAATATCGTTTTAAGGAACCCAGAACTCTGTAGCCATGTAGATAAAAGGCCGAAACAATACGATATTTTACTGTTCTGACTTTAAAGCGTTCCCGTGCGGACAGGTCCTATACAAGTGTATCATTCCTACTTGTCTGCATGCTGTAGTTAAACGTATTTTGTATTTATTGCAGAAATCCCTTGTACAACAACACAACAACACAAAGTGGTCTTGACCAGAACAAGCAGTTGTGAAATAGTGGATTTGCTACAACCAAGTCCTGAAGATCATCCCTGCCTAAGCCCTTTTCTGCCAGATTTAGAACCTGACAATGACACAAACCATTTGAATTATTCTATGGAGTCGTCATCAAACAAGAGAAGATGTGTTACAGTTGAAAGATCCCCAGCAAACACAATGGATTTATCAATATCCTCAGTTGAACTCAGCCAGATAGATAAGGCCACTGTGAGCGATGCAACAGTAACAAGAAAACCTGTAGAAAACAACACACAGAACGAGGAACAGGAGGAAACAAAACTAGAAGAAAATTACATTGTGAACGAGATGAAGGAAAAAAGAAAAACAGCGGAAAATTACACTGCAAACGGGATAACGGAAAAAAGAAAACTAATAGAAAACGACACTGTGACCGAGATAAAGAAAAAAACAAAACCAGCAGAAAATTACACTCCAAACATGATAGAGGAAACAAGAAAACCAATAGAAAACGACTCTCTGAAGGAGATAAAGGAAAAAATTAAACCAGCAGAAAATGACACAGCAAGCAAGAGAAAGGAAAAAAGAAAACGGGCAGAGAATGACACAGCAAGCAAGACCAAAGAAAAAAGAAAACGGGCAGAGAATGACACAGCAAGCAAGACCAAAGAAAAAAGAAAACAAACAAAAAATTACATAACAAACAAGACGAAGGAAAATAGAAAACTAACGGAAAATGACACAACAAAGAAGACAAAGGGAAGACAAAAACCAGCAGAAAATGACACAATCATGACAAAGGATAAAAGAAAACAAACAGAAAACGACACAACAATCAACACAACGGAAAAAGGAAAACAAACAGAAAATGACCCATCAAGCAACACAATGGAAAAAAGAAAACTAACAGAAAATGACACAACAAACAGAATAAAGAAAAATGGAAAACCAACCAAAAAGGACAAAGCAAACAATACAAAGGAAAAACTAAAATCTGCACAAAATGACACAAATAAGGCAAAGCAAAAAAAAGAACCAGAACAAAATGACACGGCACACAAGACAAAGGAAAAAAGAAAACCAAAACAAAATGACACAGCAAACGACACAAAAGAAACCAGAAAAGTAGCAGAAAATGACAGCACAAGCAAGGAAATAAACCGAGCAAAACGTGGTAAGTAATGTGCAAAATTCAATACATCATAACTACTGTATTGCTAACATTTCATAGAGGTACAGTTTTTCTCAAAATTATTTGCAATCCTTGATTATGGATACCATTAAAATTCTTGACACATACTTTTTTAAGGTTTCAGGGTCAGGACTCACGATTCACAAACATGTACTACCATTATTTGGCAGAAACTGGTTGTGAGTCTTACACGCATCAGTTTGCATTTACAGTACCATACTAGGTGAACGTTTTAGGTTACCACTTGATTGTTTTCATGAATGAATGCTATGCCAGCATTAATTTTATGTGGGGGACAAAAAGAGTAAAACATAAACAGTGGCCAGTGTGGCTCATAGATTAGAGTGGTTGTCCAGAAGCTGGAGGGTGGTTGCAAATTAGCAGCCATGTTTCTGTCAGTCGAACCCCACGGCAGCCGTGGCTCCAAATTTCAAGGGAAACTCAGAATCAAAATTGCAACTGGCCGTGTAGAACAGCACCAGCATCTCGGTCGACCCCTCAAGTTTCCTCAGCTGCCGCAGGAAGAACATCCCCTGCTGGCCTTCTTGGTGAGGGAGCTGATGGTCGGCTCCGAATTGAGGTCCTGGGTGATGGTGGTGCCCAGGAAAATAAATTAGTCCACAATGGAGACGTGGAGAAATAATCAGAGGGAGGGGAATGGTGGGGCTGTGACTTTCCAAAAGTCGATGATCATCTCCACTGTCTTCTGGGCGTTATGCTTCAGGTTGTTGTGGCTGCACTAGGATGCCAGCCGGTCCACCTCTCTCCTGTTGCCAGACTTATCGCCATCCGAGATGAGCATGATGAGGGTGGTGTCGTCCGCAATCTTGATCAGCTTTACGGACTGGTGACTGGAGGTGCAGCAGTTTGTATACAGAGAGAAGAGCCAGGGGGAAAGTACATAGCCCTAAGCAGTACCATTGTTGGTGGTTCGACTGTCCGAGACAATCTTCCCCAGTCGCACGTGCTGTCTTCGGTCCGTCAGGAAGTCATTGATCCATCTGCAGAGGGAGTCGGGCACGCTGAGCTGGTAGAGCTTGCCTTGTAGTCCAGGGAGGATGGTGTTGAAGGCAGAGCTGAAGTTCACAAACAGGATCCTGATGTAGGTTCCTGGGGAGTCCAGATGCTCTAGGATGAAGTGAAGGGCCAAGTTCACTGCATCATCCACGGACCTGTTGGCGAACTGCAGTAGGTCCAGGAGGGGGGCGGTGATGTCCTTGAGGGCTCAAAAGACTTCATGACCACAGACGTCAGCGCCACCGTCCTGTAGTCATTATGTCCTGTGATCTGTGGTTTCTTGAGGACAAGGACGATGATGGTCTTGAAGCAGGACGGCGAATGGCATCGCTCCAGAGAGGTGTTAAAAATATCCGTGAAGACAGGCGCAAGCTGATCCACGCAGTGTCTTTAGGGTGGAGGGGGGGGGACACCATCCGGCCCGGTGGCCTTCCGTCCGTTCAGTTTCAAGAACTACGGAACTGCCAAGAACTTGTTTAAATACTCGATCCACTAAGTAAAAACACTGAAAGAAGTTTATATCAGCAAATAAATTGTGCTGCAAATGAGTGCATCAAGCATTTTGTTAGGGATGGATATTGTTTATATTTTAAAAGCCTACTGAAACCCACTACTACCGACCATGCAGTCTGATAGTTTATATATCAATGATAAAATATATACATTGCAACACATGCCAATACGGCCGGTTTAGTTTACTAAATTACAATTTTAAATTTCCCGCGGAGTTTCCTGTTGAAAACGTCGCGGAATGGTGATGCGTATGATGACGCGTGTTTGTGACGTTATTGGTTGGAGGGGACATATTAACCCAGCACCACTTACAGCTAAAAGGCTTCTCTTTTCATCGCGCAATTACACAGTATTTTGGACATCTGTGTTGCTGAATCTTTTGCAATTTGTTTAATTAATAATGGAGAAGTCAAAGTAGAAAGATGGAGATGGGAAGCTTTTAGCCTTTAGCCACACAAACACACGGTGTTTCCTTGTTTAAAATTCCCGGAGGTGAAGCTTTACTATGGATCAGAGCAGTCAAGCAAACATGGATCCCGACTACATGTCAACCGGCAGTTTTCGGTGAGAAAATTATGGTACTACCGGAGATCAGCGGATCTTCTGTCCTGCTGCAGCTTCGTGACTTCCCTCAACACACCCGTGGCCACACCCCTCCGACTATCAGATACTATTTAACTCACTAAAACACTAGCAACACAATAGGCAGATAAGGGATTTCCCAGAATTATCCTAGTAAATGTGTCTAAAAACATCTGACTCGCTCTCACTGCAATCGCCTTTTTTTTCTACCTTTTTTTTCTAGTCCTTCACTCTAAATTTTCTCATCCACGAATATTTCATCCTCGCTCAAATAATGCGGAAATTGTCGCTTTCTCGGTCCGAATAGCTCTCGCTGCCTGATGCTCGAATTATAAACAATGTGAGGATGTGAGGAGCCCTACAACCCGTGACGTCACGCGCACATCGTCTGCTACTTCTGGTAAAGGCAAGGCTTTTTTATTAGCGACCAAAAGTTGAGAATTTCATTGTCGATGTTCTCTACTAAATCCTTTCAGCAAAAAAATTACAATATCGCAAAATGATCAAGTATGACACATAGAATGGACCTGCCATCCCCGTTTAAATAAGAAAATCTCATTTCAGTAGGCCTTTAAGTGACATTATTACCAAAACATTACTGTACTTAAATGGTGCCTTAACTTGTCTCTAAAAAAATGGACATGTAAATATTTGTAAAAAAAAAATTGAAAATTTCTTTTATTCTTATGCAATTTTGACATTTTAGCTGAACAGACTAGTAATTGAAATACTTCAATTATACACATTAAATTTTAACTAACATTCAGTTATAAGTTATAAAATCCACAACAAACTCTCATAAATATTGCATAAATACAGAACATAGAGATGGTGCAAAAAGCAATTTTTATATTGATTCTCATAATTCCGATGATTGTGAATGCAACTTCATCATTGGTACATAATGAGGCAGTGATTTGTTGTTGTTGTTGCCGCCACTGGTTAGCCTATCGCCGTTGTGTTAAGTGGGCCGCTGTTGGCGCGTTAAAGGGAACTGTAATTTTGCCTATCATTCATTATCTTAATGTGAGACAAGAACATGCATATTAAAGTCAGTAATTTTGTGCCATCTCGTGACATACTCTAATGCTGTCAAATGATTAATTTTATGGTTGTTTCTGATCAGGGTTCAATGCTGCCGATACCGATCTTCCTTGCGTGAGATCGGCTGCTACTTTGTGGAACTTCTTAATATAGAGTTGCGTGGCTCCCTATCAATGCTTCGTGTGGATTTACAGGGTTTGTCTATGCGTCGTAACCCTCAGTCACACGCTTTCCCTTTGGAATTCAAATCGTACTTACTGAACTTTGCGTTCCTTCCTCTGGTCCTCGGTTTTCCGTCCATCTTCCAATTCCAGCCGAGGTGAAAAAAAGCCGTTCCTCAATCAGGAGATGTTTGCCATGGTCCTCTGGTTTAACTCCCTCTGCTGGAATCGGCAGACGTATTGGAATATGGCTCGAAGGACCAAGAAGATGTCAGGTTCAAACACTGATGACATCTATTAAACAAAACAAGAAGCAAAGAATTAAACAGAGACAGAATTAAATTTGGCTAAAATGAGGAGAGATGCCTGGACTGTACTCTTGTAGAGTCTCCATCACGCTCTGGCGAAAGATTGGACGCCTCCTCTTTTATTTGGACTTTCCCTGATTACACAGCAATAGCTGTTTCTAAGGGTCGTAAACGGCCATCGCCTTTGGGCCTTCAAAGAAAAGGTGCCTTGAGGGACTCAGGCCATGCTTCTTCTCCACTTTGTAGTTCTTGGGTCAAGACACAATCTTTCTGTAGATTACAATAGAAGAAAGAAACGGAACACCTTCATGTTGCTTCCCATCCTACACAGTGGAGTTTTACAGGCCTTTTGATTGGGAGGTTCAAAGGCAGCTTTTGTCTTCTCCCCGGGAACTCATTGAAATACAAAGTTTTGTGATAACTTGGTGTGGAAGTTTCCCTCCTCTCCCCTGCCGCACCCGTCGGGTAGACTGGATCACCACCGGGTTTAGAGTTTCACACAGTTTTATTTTCCTCCTTTACACAACAGTTCGGCGTCTGTTTTTCAGCTCCCACACAACCGGTCTCGTTCTTCTGTGCAGCTCTCCCCTCATGGTCTCCAGCGCTGCCAAATAAAGGAACAGGTGATTAGATAACTCGTTCCAGCTGAGGTATCCACTCACCTGTTGCCGCTTCGTGGCCGGCCCCTGCACATACCCCGCCCGCAGGGAACGCGGGGTATGTGCACTTGGATACAGTTATTCTAACACTTTATTTACCGATTATCCTTTGATTTTTACTAATCGATTTTATATTCTCCCAGAATTGCGATGCTTTTTAAATTTGATTACCATATTTCCCCCACCTCTAATATTTATGGGTGGATGGTCAATACTGCATAAATAATAGGCTATATTTTATGTATCCATCCGTACAATGTATTACTTGAATTTGTTTTTATGTAGAAAGCCCCTCATTGTTAATGTTTGGAAATCCTTGTATATACTGTACTTTCCAACGTCGTCTTATATCAATCAGATATTCACATTCTGTGCTTTCCACACCCCATCCCCTCTCTATTTTTCAGAGCATACCCCTATAATTGATTCATCAGTGTTTGCCCACACTCCTCATGAAACCCTTAAGACTCGTCCTGAATTGCCCAAAGAAGAGATTAAGGTGGACATGGTTGTGCTGGCCAAAAAGAACAACTTGAGATGGCATCGAGGTCAGATTGTGGAAGTTGTTATGAAGGGTAGGAACAAAAAACTGATTTTTTAATTGTTAAACATGAATTTTCTTTTTACAGACATTGTTATTGAATAAGCTATGGTCAAGTCAAGAACAACTTGATATTTTGTTACACTCAAATTTTTTGTAAAGGATGTTTTTTTTAGTTTTGTTTAAAAATATTTGGAAATGGTAAAAATCTCATTTGAAAAATAATAATTGTACATAAAATATGTATTCCTTGTATTTGAATGAATGAATGGTTTATTTTGAGCCATGCAACAAAACAAAAGAATGACATAAAATACAAAAGAAATATATATATATACATTATATTTACACCTACATTGTAAACATTACATGTGACTAATCTTTTGTAGATGTCAAGATTGGCTCACTAAGGAGTGGGAAGAAGTAAACTTATTAGGTCCCACCCCTATACATATGCAATATATATATACAATATATAACACAATAATATATATAATATAATTCAAATCAGTGGTTGCTGCGTAAATGCTATAAGTTATCTATATATAATACATTTTAATTCACACACACATATATACATATGCGCACACACACATACACACATATATACACATATATACAAATTATATATATATATACATATATATATATATATATATATATATATATTCAGTATATATACATATACATACATACAATACATACATATACACACATAAGCACATACATACACACATGCATTTACCCAAAAAACACACACATCCATCATATATACACAGACACACACACACACCTATATAAATACTATATATATAATAATATATATAATATACACTTTTGTCTATACATTATTAACAGTTTTTGGTGCCAATGGGAACAAGCATTCATTTTGACTGTGATATTAGTGGTTATTAGTGGCTCTATGGCTGTGGAGCTACTGCCCCTGAGCAACAGGACCTGAGGACCACTCTTGCTATGTGTCTTTTGCTGTGCATTAATAGAGACGAGGGGAGCCCCTGCCAGAGGAGTTATCCACGAACAGAAGATCCCCCACTCGCCTGCCCTGTACTCCAGATAGTGTGCTTGTTATGTGTCCTATGCTGTGCATTAAAAGAGACGAGGGGGGCCCCCTGCCAGAGGAGTTATCCACGAGCAGAAGAGCCCCCACTCTCCTCCCCTGTACTCCAGATAGTGTACCCAAATCCATTTCTTAGTTTCCATCGGCACCAATTCTTTAGTCAGAATTAATATTTGTTTATACATTTGCAGAATATTAGTATTACTCAATTGTACACACACGCACACACACACACGGCGTGGCGAGGTTGAGAGAGTGGTTGTGCCGGCATTCTGAGGGTTCCTGGTTCAATCCCCTCTTTCTACTATCCTAGTCATGACCGTTGTGTCCTTGAGCAAGACACTTCACCCTTGCCCCTGATGGGTCGTGGTTAGCACCTTGCATGGCAGCTCCCGCCATCAGTGTGTGAATGTGTGTGTGAATGGGTGAATGTGGAAATAGTGTCAAAGCGCTTTGAGTTCCTTAAAAAGGTAGAGAAGCGCTATACAAGTACAACCCATTTACCATTTAAAATAATTACTTTTGTCTTTTTCAGAAAACGGACGATTGAAGTACAAAGTCATTTTCGAAGAAAAAGGAAAGCGTCTGGTCTCGTGCCACCATATTGCTTTTGAAACCATGCCAAAACTGGAGCAGCTGTATGTTGGCGCTCGTGTTGTGGTCAAGTGTCAAGATGACGCAACTCTGTTCAGAGATGGTATCCTGGCAGAGCTCCCCTGCAAAAAGAACCGTCTCAGGTATGCTGAAAAGTTTATTGATATTTATGAATTAAAGCTTGGCTTTATGTCAGAAAAGATCTGCAAATAATTTTACAATGCAACCTGTTTATGTCAATGCGCCTCATAAGTGGCATTTTATGGTATTAAAACCGTGCCAAAATCATTGTACGAAAAGACTACTCTCTCCCGGAACGGTGCTTCTCGCTTTTGGCACTCTAAAGGCGTGCATTGTACATGGCGTGGCAAGTCCCCTCTTTTCTAATTGGTTGTTGTAGTTGATTGGTTGTAGTGTAAAACACGGCTATTGGGTTACTTTTGTCTAAAGACTCTACTCTTCAGGAGGGACACACAGCTCGACGGTAACAGGTTCAAAATGTCTTTGACCTGGTAGGTGTTTGGAGTGACCAATGTGTATCCACTGCCACGTTCTAGCATACCAAATGGAATAATTTCTGTGCACATAGAAAGCCCGCAATCTATAGTGGTTTATGTTTTATCTGTAAACCTACAACCTTCCTATCTTAACATATGAAATGTATTTCTTGCCTAAACCAGCTGTTGGGGTAATTTACAATTAGGCTTCTGTAAATGCACACGGGTTTTTAACATTTTAGTTTAAAAAAACTAAAAAAAGAATCAGTGTTAAAACACTATGCTTTTATTTTAAGTCAACAGGAAGTTGCTGTATGTTTGTTTTCATGCTGTGTGACTAATAGTTGTCGTTGGACGCTGCTTAGTGATAATGAAGACGTTAACAATACAACAATGCACGTCGAAAAACAGACCCAGCTTTCTTTTTCTTTTCTTTTTTAACTGGAATGACCTATTTTACGTCATAAATTTAATGTCAGCAAAAAGGGTTTACATCGGTCTAATTAAAGTAGATGCGTTTTATCATAAAGAAGAACCTGACAGACGGGTTGTTGACATTGGCAGGACTGAAAAATATTTGTTTGATAATCTGTTGCTTTGACTGGTTGAAGTTGATTTCAAACATGTATACAGTTTCAATATGATACATAACATATTTTATATATTTCAATTTTTTTTTTTATTACATGTCCGAAAAGGAGTAGGAAGAAGCAAGTTTTTTTTAAGTGCTTTTGCTAAAATACGCATTGAGGCTAACACATGTGTTTTATCTTGTACCTCTTGTTACTCTTATTATATCTCAATAAATTTAGGCGGTGAGAGATGAAAAAATATTTTTAAAGTCAAACATTTGAAAATTCCAACGCTTGATTCAATTTGCAGGTTTTTGGTGTTCCTGGATAACCACAAGCCCATCTATGTTGGCCTGACATTATTTCACCTCGTGTGCAGACCATGTAAGTTTGAGGATTTTTATTCTTGAGTATTTTAAACCCCTGAATTTATTAAACTGTTGTGTTTTTATTAAATATTGTATTTTCTCTTGCATGTAAATTCAAACTACCTTAGGTTAAGTTTAAAAATAATGACATCAGACAAATGTTTGTGTATATGATGTCTTTATTCTCATGCAAAACAAAATTACGTAAACCGTATCAGCAGGCATCCTCTAATATTCCAACAAAAGTGACAAGCGAGGATAAACTTAATTTGGTCAATGTGTGTTAATGATAATGGGGCAAAATGGAGTGCTGTACTCCGATAACAGCCGTAGGTAGCAACTAGTTTGTTGTTTAATTCAGTTAAATGAAACCCATTGGAAGTAGGGGTACAGTACACCCTTGCATTGCATGTGAGATATGTCCAGTTGCTGTCGACTATGAATGTAACTATTAAAGGCCTACTGAAACCCACTACTACCGACCACGCAGTCTGATAGTTTATATATCAATGATGAAATATTAACATTGCAACACATGCCAATACGGCCGGGTTAGTTTACTAAATTGCAATTTTAAATTTCGCCCCGAAATATCCTGCTGAAACGTCTCGGAATGATGACGCGTGCGCGTGACGTCACGAGTTGTAGAGGACATTTGGTTCCAGCATCATTCCCAGCTATTAAGTCGTCTGTTTTCATCGCATGATTCCACAGTATTCTGGACATCTGTGTTGCTAAATCGTTTGCAATATGTTCAATGAACAATGGAGACAGCAAAGAAGAAAGCTGTAGGTGGGAAGCGGTGTATTGCGGCCGCCTTTAGCAACACAAACACAGCCGGTGTTTCTTTGTTAACATTCCCGAAAGATGACAGTCAAGCTTTACTATGGAACAGAGATGTCAAGCGAACACGGTTGGATTGGACCACACACACAAAGTACAGTGTATTATGCAGCGATCATTTCGAAAGATCGTGTTTCAAAGAGGGTGCCTTGCGCAGGGCAGAGATGGGCATCGCCACCACCCTTCGACTGGTGCTGAAGAAAGGTGCGTGGCCGACCTTCAGGCTGTACATGTACGACCATATAACCTCACTAAAACACTAGTAACACAATAAGTAGATAAGGGATTTTCCAGAATTATCCTTGTAAATGTGTCTAATAAGATCTGAATCGCTACCACTGCTCTCTAGTATTATTTTTTTTTCTAGTCCTTCACTCTCACTTTTCTCATCCACAAATCTTTCATCCTCGCTCAAATTAATGGGGAAATCTTTCTCTTTCTCGGTACGAATCCCTCTAGCTGCTGGTGGCCATGATTGTAAACAATGTTCAGATGTGAAGAGCTCCACAACCCGTGACGTCACACGCACGTCGTCTGCTACTTCCGGTAAAGACAAGGCTTTTTTATTAGCGACCAAAAGTTGCGAACTTATTGTCGATGTCTTCTACTAAATCCTTTCAGCAAAAATATGGCAATATCGCGAAATGATCACGTATGACACATAGAATGGACTTGCTATCCCCGTTTAAATAAGAAAATCTCATTTTAGTAGGCCTTTAACAGTAAGTAAGCGGACATTTCTAAAGTCTGTACAGATTTTGGATTTGTAAAGTATGCAAGGGAGAAATACTTAAGATTAATCAGCCTATCTGCACAAAATGCAGGAGAAATGACACATTGCTTGTTTTATTGGCCCCTGTTTCAGAAGCAGCTTAAATGAGCCTGAGGCTACCAACTGTATCCAGAAGGGGAGGCCTTGAAGCTTGCACAGGGTTTCCGCGGGTCTTTAAAAAGCATTAAAAGTCATGAAATGGATTTAGCAGAATTAAAACCTTAAATGGCATTAAAAGCATTACATTTGATGTCCAGAGGCATTGAAAAAAATGTAATACAATTCCAGGTCTGGGCTGATATTCAGTTGGTCAATGAATCGAACGATAATTGCAAATTAACTCAATAACTTTGCCGTCATTGATAAATTGCTACATCTTTGTCTCTGGCTTTTAAACTGCATACAAGCGGTCTCACTCTGTGCATCGCTCTCAGCACTTGTGCTCGTTCATTTGACGGTTGAATTACATGAACAAAGTGAGACTTTTGTCAGTCATCCACAAGCTTTGTTTCGATACATGCAGTTGGGTCCTGCTTGCAAATCTCTTCCACACGTTTTCCTGTTTGTAGTAGTAGAAGCGACATTCACTTTAATGTTGGAGCCTCAAAACCATAGAAAGAGACTTTCACCAAGGTGGATTGTGTAAACCCCGGAAAAAATAAGTATGATATTTTTACATTCTAATCTTAAGTTACTTTTTTGTCATGAAGGAGGGAACCGACTCTGTAGTTCATTTGAGGTATATACAGTTTGTTTACACATGGTATAAATGTTCTTAAATCTGTTTTATTTATTTTAATTGATGATTTAACATACAACAAACATTGAAAGTGCTATTTCTGTAATAGTTATGTGCAAGACTAGATCTCATATGAGCAATGAATGTGAAGGAAAGTATTATCGACATGCAAAAAGTGCAGTTACCTCTTATCGCCATGCGGTGACATTTTGCACAATTTTCGTTTTTGTTTTACCGGTAATTTTATATTTCTGACACATTACTTTTTCTATGGGGCTAGTGTTTCCTTCATATCAATATTGGGTTTCTACTTACTAAGTGTTCTCTGCAAACATTTTTTTGTTTTTGGTAAATAAAACTGTGTTACAAGTTATTTTTTAATATTTTGATCTATTTAAAAATACCGTTATAATATCAACAGTGGTAAGACATATTCATATCGCTACATTCCTACTTTGCACTCATGGTGGGCTAACAAGAGTTTTCTGCACAAGAATCCCATTGAAAGCACAGCGAAAGAGCTTGTGAGCTTTGGTCATCAAAATTGATATAGTTTTAGTTGACTAAATTACACAACATTTGATTCAACTCTGTAAGTCTCATTTTTGGCCATTGGCACTTTTTAAATTGTTGATATAATTCTTGCATACATAGTATTTTATTTGGTTTTATCTTATTAATATCAGTTTTATTTGTATCCACATTTCTATGTCTGTTTTATTTTAGGTGTTTTTTAGCAGTTTTTTTTATTGTCTTTAGTTTCTATTTTATTTATTGTCTTTTGATCCATTATTCTGGAAAGCAGTTTGGTCAATTGTGGTTATTTTTAAAGTGGTCTACACATACAGTTAAATTGGACTGGAACTAAAATAACAGTACATATACAAAAAAAACCCAACAGATTATTTTGCAAATTGTCACTTTTCTTTGCTTTACTTGTTTTAATGGTTATAATCGCTGTACACAGTGTCATGTTTTCTGAGGCCTCAAACGTGGAATGTGTCCACCAACCTCTCTTTTTCTCCCTGTCACCGAGTGCAACTAGTTAGTGTTGCAATGATATCGTTTCACGGTAGAAAATCCAATAGCCCTACCTCACAAAGACAGTAATTCTGATTGGATGTCCATCATAACTCAACTTTTATGTATAGAATGTACATGTCCTGTTTCTCATTTAAAGGGGAACATTATCACAATTTCTGAATTGTTAAAACTAATAAAAATCAGTTCCCAGTGGCTTATTTTATTTTTTGAAGTTTTTCTCAAAATTTTACCCATAATGCAATATCCCGAAAAACGGCTTCAACGTGCCTGATTTACACCATCGCTATATCCACCCATCCATTGTCCTGTGACGTCACAGCATGAAGCCACCAGAAACAAACATGGCGGATAGTACAGAAAGGTATAGCATAGTAGTTTGGATTCAGACTCGGATTTCAGCGGCGTAAGCGATTCAATAGATTACGCATGTATTGAAACGGATGGTTGGAGTGTGGAGGCAGGTACAGAAAACGAAATTAAAGAAGATACAGAAGCTTTTGAGAGATATATCACGACAGACAGCGGCACGGGAGGAAGAGCGGACGAATTCGGCGATTGCCTTCTAACCAACGATTGGTATGTGTTTGTTTGGCATTAAATGTGAGTGGAGGAAAAGGCTGGATGCAAATATAGCTACAAATGAGGCATAATGATGCAATATGTACATACAGCTAGCCTAAATAGTATGTTGGCATCGATTAGCTTGCAGTCATGCCGTGACCAAATATGTCTGATTAGCACACTCCACATAAGTCAATAACATCAACAAAACTCACCCTTGTGATTTCGTTGACTTTATCGTTGGAAATGCATCTACTTTGAGTGGCGCAGGATATCCACACATTCTTGCCATCTCTGTGCCTCTGTCGTAGCATAGCTGTCGTCAGTAAAGTGTGCGGAACAAACGAGGGACTTTCGCATCTTTTGACCACTGTTGCAACTTGAATCCGTCTCTGTTCGTGTTGTTACACCCTCCGTCTCTGTTCGTGTTGTTACACCCTCCGACAACACACCGACGAGGCATGATGTCTCCAAGGTACCGGGAAACAGTCGAAAAAACGGAAAATAACAGAGCTGATTTGACTTGGTGTGTGTAATGTGTTTGACAAAACGGCGGGTCGCTTCACGGTGTGACGTCACGGGTGAAAGGTCATCACTCGACAGTCTATCATTTGAAAGGCATTTAAATCGCCAAATTCACCCTTTTAGTGTTCGGAAATCGGTTAAAAAAACATGGTCTTTTTTCTGCAACATCAAAGTATATATTGACGCTTACATAGGTCTGGTGATAATGTTCCCCTTTAAAATGTGTGTTAAGTACAGCTCGCCAGGGGAAAAAATTTGATCCATCCATGCATTGTCCGCCGCTCATTCGAGTCCGGGTCGCGGGGGCAGCAGTCTAAGCAGAGATTCCCAGTTTTCCCTGTCCCCGACCATCTCCACTAGTTCTACAAGGGGGATACCGAGGTGTTACCAGGCCAACTGTGAGACATAGACCCTCCAATGTGTCCTAGGTCTGCCCTTTGATTGATTGATTGATTGAACCTTTTATTAGTAGATTCCACAGTTCAGTACATATTCCGTACAATTGACCACTAAATGGTAACACCCCAATAAGATTTTCAACTTGTTTTTAAGTCGAGGTCCATGTTAATCAATTCATTCCTGAGGTCTCCTCCTGGCTGGACATGCCCGAAACACCTCACCAGGGAGGCGTCTAAGAGCCCTCCCTAGTAGATGCCCGAGCCATCTCAGATAGCTCCTCTCTATGTGACTGAGCAGCAGCTCTACTCTGAGTCTCTCCTGGATGACCGAGCTCCTCACCCTATCTCTGAGGGTGATCCCAGACATCCTGAGGAGGAAACTAATTTCTGCTGCTTGTATTCCAGACGTTGTCCTTTCGGTCATTACCCACAGCTTGTGACCATAGGTGAGGGTGGGAACATACACTGACATGTAAATCGAGAGCTTTGCCTTCTGGCTTAGCTCCTTCTTCACCGCAACAGACTGGTGCAGTGACTACATCACTGCAGTCGCCACACCAATCCGTCTTTCAATCTTGCGTTCTATTCTTCCCTCACTTGTGAACAAGACCTCGAGATACTTGAACTCCTCCACTAGAGGCAAAAGTTCACTCCCGACCGGAGGTGTGCAGTGCACCTTTTTCCGACTGAGAACCATGGCCTCAGATTTGGAGGTGCCTATCCTCATCCCAGCAGGTTCACACTTGACTGCAAACCGCCCCAGTGAACGCTGATGGTCCCAGCCCGATGAAGCCAGCAGGACTACATCATCTGTAAAAAGAAGGGATGCGATCCTTTGGCCACCAAACTGGAAACCCTCCACCCCCTGACTGCGCCTAGAAATTCTGTCCATATAGATAATGAACAGGACCGGTGACAAAGGGCAGCCATGGCGGAGTCCAATGTCCACTGGGAACATGTCTGACTTATTACCAGACTCCTGCTCCACTTGTACAGTGACATTATGGCCGTAGCAAGGGACCCTGGACCCCGTACTCCTGTAGCACCCCCCCACAGGAAGAAGAGCGACCACCAACCGAATCCAGAGGTACCCTCTCAGACCTCCACGATATGTTGAAGAGACGTTTTAGCCACGACAGTCCCACAATATCCAGCGCTTTGAAGTATTTGGGGCAAATCTCACTCATCCTCTCCTGGGGCCTCGCCACTGAGCAGTTTTTTGATCACCTCAGCAACTTTGGCTAAAGTGATGGACATGTCCGCCTTTGTGACCTCAGACTCTGTCTCCTCTACGGAGACAGAGTGTCGTCACTTAACGAATTACTGAAATTATTCGATAACGTTGCTGCTCAATTTGAAGAAAAGAAGTTACTGCCTCCGTTGTTAATTCACACCAGAAGTTTATAAAAGCAAAACTTGATTTTATTGGCATTCATGCAAACTTTTGTTGGACCCAGTGTGACACGATCAAACTTAAATACAACATTTCTATCCCCCATCAGTACCAGAACCTGTAGAGGACATCCAGGACGAAGCTCACAGAAGTTTTATGGCTCAATACTTAAGGGATTGGCCTTACCCTCATCTAACCCAGTACAAGTCTGGCCAGACTGCCTCTGTGGAGTTTAATGACGAGTATCACAAGTGCAAGGTGGAGCTGGTGGACTCCAGTTTGATGAAGGTTTTGTTTAAGGTTAGTTCTGCCTTTATACTGACATTGTTTTCTGCTATCTGTATCGTTTTGTTCCCTAAGATGTTTGTGTTTTCTTGTTCTTCTGTCGTTGCCTTAGTTTGATCAGCACAAAGAGTGGATTCACCGTGGTTCCATGCGGCTAGAACATATGCCAAGATTTTTGGAAATGAGGAGAAGAGAAGCAGACGGTGGTGAAAACTGAATGACTGCTCTGGACAATACCTTTTTATCCATACTTTTATATTGCTACTTTTCCCTTTAGTAATTGTACAAAGGATATATTGTTACTTTTCAAAAGCCCCCTGGTAGGTGCCAGAAGACTTCCCAGAGAGTTTCAGCAACATGATAAAATCCAAAGGAAGACACTTTTCAAACCTGCTCAACTAACTTATTTTAAAAGGCAATTTGTTTCAAGCCTCAAATTATTCAGTCAAGCCCCAAATTATTCACAACCCAGCAGATTTTGACTTGAAGATACTTTTATTCCATCAGCGATGTACTTTATCTGTCAAAGTCAATGAGTATGACCTAACCTGATTGGTTACCCGACATTTCCCCTTGTTTTTGTAACCTGTCGCCCTGAAGAGCAGAGTAATACTGGTCTGAGAGTGAAGAAGTAACTCCAACGATTTCACATATTTAAATAATGATTTAGAGATGTATTTATTTCATTGTGTCCCATTTGACCCCCCATAGAACACGGGTTCCTGGTTCGATTTGTTAAAATTATGAAATCGAACTATCTTAACAGAAGCGATATCCTCTAAAGTTCTGTGCAGCTTTAGAGGCATTTTTTTCTGGTTTACTTTTTTTTTAAACTTTTTTCGGTTACTTTGGTGTATTATAATTAGTCCTTGTTTCATCAATAAAGTACTGTATATCTATTAGGGCTGCGAATCTTTGGGTGTCCCATGATTCGATTCAATATCGATTAAACGCGATTCTCGATTCAAAAACGATATTTTTCCGATTCAAAACGATTCTGTATTCATTCAATACATAGGATTTCAGGAGGATCTACCCCAGTCTGCTGACATGCTAGCAGAGTAGAATATTTTTTTTAAAAAGCTTTTATAATTGTAAAGGACAATGTTTTAAAAACTGATTGCAATAACGTAAATTTGTTTTAACTATTAAACGAACCAAAAATATGACTTATTTTATCTTTATGAAAACATTGGACACAGTGTGTTGTCAAGCTTATGAGATGCGATGCAAGTGTAAGCCACTGTGACGCTATTGTTATTTTTATTTTTATAAATGTCTAATGATAATGTCAATGAGGGATTTTTAATCACTGCTATGCTGAAATTATAATTAATATTGATACTGTTGTTGATAATATTCATTTTTGTTTCATTACTTTTGGTTTGTTCTGTGTCGTGTTTGTGTCTTCTTAATTGCTGTTTATTGCAGTTCTGAGTGTTGCTGGGTCAGGTTTGGTTTTTGGAATTGGATTGCATTGTTATGGTATTGCTGTGTATTGTTTTGTTGGATAAAAAAAACAACGTGAGAATTTTCCCACACCCCTAATATCTATCTATCCTGTTGTCTAATGTGTCTAATGCCTACAGATTTTTTTTCAAATGACAGTGGTTCAAAGCGAAACCGTTAATATGAAATTAACTGATATTTAAGAATAAGTGGAACTTTGTATCAGGACATTACATTTTTGCTCTGTCAGTTGTGTTTCACAGATTATCTTGGTTGTTATATTTTACACTTTTCATAGGATCCAGTTTCCAACAAAAAAATGTCGCCAAACATTCGCTCCAGTTTTCGTCTATCGTCTCGGTTATCATACGGTTCATTTGAAGTATATATAGTTTGTTTACACATGGTAGAATTGTTCTTAAATCTGTATTATATATATTATTTTAATTGATGACTTAACGGCAAGCTTCTGGTTGAATTTTTGACCACTCCTCTTGACAAAATCGGTGCAGTTCAGTTAAGTTCGTTGGTTTTCCGACTTGGAATTGTTTCTTCAGCGTTGTCCACACATTTAAGTTAGGACTTTGGGAAGGCCATTCTAAAACCTTAATTTTAGCCTGATTTAGCCATTCCTTTACCACTTTTGATGGGGTCATTGTCCTGTTGGAACACCCAGCTGTGCCTAAGACCCAACCTCCGGGGTGATGAATTTAGGTTGTCCTGAAGACTTTGGGGGCAATCCTCCTTTTTCATTGTACCATTTAAAGCACCAGTTCCATTGGCAGCATAACAGGCCCAGGGCATAATACGACCACCACCATGCTTGACGGGGGGAATGGTGTTTCTGGATTTAAAGGACTCACCTTTTCTCCTCCAAACATATTGCTGGGTATTGTGGCCAAACAGCTCAATTTCTGTTTCATCTGACATCACATGGACAAAGATAAGACCTTCTGCAGGAAAGTTCTGTGGTCAAACAAGTATGTGCTCCAATCACTATCCCCAAAAAATAAGAGTTGTAGAAATTATTGGAAACTCAACACAGCCATGACATTATGTTTTTACAAGTGTATATGAAGTCACAATACTGTAATGTTCTGTGCGAACACCTTAGAATGAGAAAAGCATCCGCTTACTTTTAGTTATGTTTAAAGGGGTCACATTATGATAGGATTTTTTTTTCTACATTTAAAACACTTGTGGTCTACATAACATGTAATGGTGGTTCTTTGGTCAAGATGTATTAATTGCCATCTTTTGTGGGCGGTCTCATTTGCATGTCTCCACTTCTATTGTGATATATATATATATATATATATATATATATATAAATATATATATATATATATATATATATATATATATACATATATACACATATATATGTGTATATGTATATATCCATCCATCATCTTCCGCTTATCCGAGGTCGGGTCGCGGGGGGCAGCAGCCTAAGCAGGGAAGCCCAGACTTCCCTCTCTCCAGCCACTTCGTCTAGCTCTTCCCGGGGGATCCCGAGGGGTTCCCAGGCCAGCCGGGAGACATAGTCTTCCCAACGTGTCGTGGGTCTTCCCCGTGGCTTCCTACCAGCTGGACGTGCCCTAAACACCTCCCTAGGGAGGCGTTCGGGTGGCATCCTGACCAGATGCCCGAACCACCTCATCTGGCTCCTCTCGATGTGGAGGAGCAGCGGCTTTACGTTGAGCTCCTCCCGGATGGCAGAGCTTCTCGCCCTATCTCTAAGGGAGAGCCCCGCCACCCGGCGGAGGAAACTCATTTCGGCCGCTTGTACCCGTGATCTTATCCTTTCGGTCATGACCCAAAGCTCATGACCATAGGTGAGGATGGGAACGTAGATCGACCGGTAAATTGAGAGCTTTGCCTTCCGGCTCAGCTCCTTCTTCACCACAACGGATCGATACAACGTCCGCATTACTGAAGACGCCGCACCGATCCGCCTGTCGATCTCACGATCCACTCTTCCCTCACTCGTGAACAAGACTCCTAGGTACTTGAACTCCTCCACTTGGGCAGGGTCTCCTCCCCAACCTGGAGATGGCACTCCACCCTTTTCCGGGCGAGAACCATGGACTCGGACTTGGAGGTGCTGATTCTCATTCCGGTCGCTTCACACTCGGCTGCGAACCGATCCAGTGAGAGCTAAAGATCCCGGCCAGATGAAGCCATAAGAACTGCATCATCTGCAAAAAGCAGAGACCTAATCCCTTAGTCACCAAACCGGATCCCCTCAACGCCTTGGCTGCGCCTAGAAATTCTGTCCATAAAAGTTATGAACAGAATCGGTGACAAAGGACAGCCTTGGCGGAGTCCAACCATATATATGTATATATATGTACGTATATATGCATGTGTATATATATATGTGTGTGTGTAAATACAAATATATATACATATATTTGTATTTATGTATATGTATATATATACATATATGTGTGAATATATACGTATATATATACATACATATATATATATATATATATATATATATATATATATATATATATATATATATACATACACACACACACACACACATACATACAGGGTTTCCATTTAAAGCACCAGTTCTATTGGCAGCATAACAGGCCCAGGGCATAATACGACCACCACCATGCTTGACGGTGGGAATGGTGTTCCTGGATTTAAAGGACTCACCTTTTCTCCTCCAAACATATTGCTGGGTATTGTGGACAAACAGCTCAATTTCTGTTTCATCTGACATCACATGGACAAAGATAAGACCTTCTGCAGGAAAGTTCTGTGGTCAAACAAGTATGTGCTCCAATCACTATCCCCAAAAAATAAGAGTTGTAGAAATTATTGGAAACTCAACACAGCCATGACATTATGTTCTTTACAAGTGTATATGAAGTCACAATACTGTAATGTTCTGTGCGAACACCTTTGAATGATAAAAGCATCCGCTTGCTTTTAGTTATGTTTAAAGGGGTCACATTATGATAGGATTTTTTTTTCTACATTTAAAACACTTGTGGTCTACATAACATGTAATGGTGGTTCTTTGGTCAAGATGTTTTAATTGCCATCTTTTGTGGGCGGTCTCATTTGCATGTCTCCACTTCTATTGTGATATATATATATATATATATATATATATATATATATATATAAAGTTTCTATATATGTGTATATATATACAGTATATATACTGTATATATATACACATGTATATATATACAGTATATTTATATATATATACTGTATATATACACACAAATATAAATATATATACATGTGTATATATAAATATATATATATGTATATATATATACATATACATACATACAAATATATATACAGTACATATATATACACACACACACATATATATACATACATATATATACACATATACATGTGTATATATATATACATGTATGTATATATGTGTATATATGTATGTGTATATATATATATATATATGTGTGTATATATATGTATATATGTGTATATATATATTTGTATGTATATATATATATATATATATGTATATATACACATATATATATATATATATATATACACACACACACACATACATACATACAGGGTTTCCCGCAGGGCAGAGCCATTGCCTAAACTAAAGTCTTTTTTTTTTGTCCAGCTGTTCAGGCAAATCATATAGTTGATGTAGATGCCCATATCGGCTGTTCAGATTTACTTTACAAAAGAAAAGTGTAGGATACTTCTCTTGTTGCCTTATTTGTATTTGACTTTATTCAATGTATTTATATTATCATTTGGTGCTAATCTAAAGTCTTAAGAAGCTGCTACGCTTCGTACTGCCTCTGGCTCTGTCAGTACGTCTCAACCAGATTCGCATGCATTCAACCAGAACGCATGTAACGGCCAATCAGCATTGCATATTCAGAGCGGCAACAGCCAATCAGCAATGAGTATTCAGAACGCATGGAGTCAGCGCTCACGGCAGATGCAGGCAGAGAGGAGAGACGGTGTGGTGAGCAGAAAGGTGTTTAGCAGGTGAGCATAATGCAGCGGACTCTCCCCAAATTAAAATAAACACCTCCCAAGCAACTACTAGCAACATCATTTTGTGCCCGTTGATGATCTAGAAATATAAGCGGTAGCTTAGCTTGCTCGCAGTCCTTGAGATTAATGCTAATTAGCTTTTAGTGTAATGTTAGCTCAGTTTGTGGTGTCTGTGTGCATGCATGCTTGCGTGCGTGTTACGGACAGCAATGCCCTGTCTGAGAGAAAGACAAGCATTATTGACCTACAGTTAACAACTAAGTTATTTCACTTTACCTTTTTCTGTGTCGATGCAGCAAAAAAGGACATTGTGTTAAATAAAGAGTTTATGTCTCTGATAGTTGATATAATAATGTAACTGCATCACAAAGCCTACATGAACTTCATATAGTGTTCAGGGATGAATAGTTTCTCCTTTTGCTATTGTACTATTTTTTCAGCTATAGTTAAAAATTTAAGTTAAAGTACCAATGGTTGTCACACACACACGAGGTGTGGCAAAATCATTCTCTGCATTTGACCCAGCACCCTTGATCGCCCCCTGGGAGGTGAGGGGAGCAGTAAGCAGCAGCGGTGGCCACGCCCGGGAATCATTTTTGGTGATTTAACCCCCAAATCCAACTCTGATGCTACAATAATCATTAGTAATGTACCAGCCTAGTTTTGAATGGCATGGTCCCTGCTATCACATTTTAATAAAAATATAATATTTACATAATAAAAATTAACTACAGGCTTCCCAAATGTTATAATAAATTAAGCATGAGGAGTTGAGCATATGTCAGCATGTGGCCCCACTTTTAACTCTTTTTTTCAAAAGCTTATTGCAAACGCTTATTTACAGAAAGTAAATAAGCATTTGTATATCTGGTAAGTACGACTGTTTAGTGTTTTTACTTTTTGGAAAAAATAGAAAAACACAACCAAAAATTGTAGGCTTCTTCACGCGACAACTACACAGCCTGTGGTCTATTCCCCGATTTCCCCACCACCACCTTCCCCGTCCGTCTGACTGTCCCGGGTGGTGCCCCCTACCCCCTGGAGAGACACCACCTTAACTAACAAATTTTCCAGGGGAAGCATTCCATAGCATAACATTTGTGTATGGAAATAAATGTACTCCTCACCAGACCGATGGCTCAGTGGTTAAGACTGCTTACTTGGATTGTGAGGTAGTGGGTTCAAACCCCACTGTACCTGACTGCATTTTTTTCCACCTCCTCATACTTTACTGAGCCAGGAGTCCTCGATTCCATTTGTGTATGGAACACAATCTGTTCTTCACACGACCCAGGAAAGACCATGGTTTAAGAATGTTGACTCAAGTTGAAGAGTGCTGGGTTTGAATCACGGCTGGGCATCTCTCCTCGCGCTGTCATGTTTGTTTTGGCACTTTGGGGGCAGGTATGCTTAGACGTCCCCTTCTTTCTGATTGGCATCTTACCTCAGCCAGCTGGCCCCGCCCGGTACATAGATGTCAAGGAACATGTACTATTTAAATAACCATAACTTGCTCAATTTTCAACTAATTTCCAAACGTTTCGATTTGTTATAAATGTCAGAGTATTGTATGTATATTTATATTTAAATAGTACATGTACCATTGACATCAATAAAATGATCGGTATTGATATCTATGATGAAAGGTCCATGGTAGTTCCCTGGGATCAAAAAGAAAGGAAATCAAGTTTTCATGGGGCGATCATGGCTGAACAAGTAAGTCGTACACTATTATCTCTCAGATTTAATTTGCCTAATGTATGGAGCTACCTTTTTTTGTTGTTTTTTTTAATACATATTTTTAACTCTGCCATCTATACTGATCTGGGCTGACATTTAATTTTAGATAGTTTGAGTGGTTTGCAGAAACGTAAATACTTTTTATAGAGCTCCAGTACTCTGGAATGCCCTCCCGGTAACAGTTCGAGATGCAACCGCAGTAGAAGCATTTAAGTCTCACCTTAAAACTCATCTGTATACTCTAGCCTTTAAATAGACCTCCTTTTTAGACCAGTTGATCTGCCGCTTCTTTTCTTTCTCCTATGTCCCCCCCTCCCTTGTGGAGGGGGTCCGGTCTGATGACCATGGATGAAGTACTGGCTGTCCAGAGTCGAGACCCAGGATGGACCGCTCGCCTGTATCGGTTGGGGACATCTCTACGCCGCTGATCCGCCTCCGCTTGAGATGGTCTCCTGTGGACGGGACTCTCGCTGCTGTCTTGGATCCGCTTGAACTGAACTCTCGCGGCTGTGTTGGAGCCACTATGGATTGAACTTTCACTGTATCATGTTAGACCCGCTCGACATCCATTGCTTTCGGTCCCCCAGAGGGGGGGGGGGGGGGGGGGGGGGGGGGTTGCCCACATCTGAGGTCCTCTCCAAGGTTTCTCATAGTCAGCATTGTCACTGGCGTCCCACTGGATGTGAATTCTCCCTGCCCACTGGGTGTGAGTTTTCCTTGCCCTTTTGTGGGTTCTTCCGAGGATGTTGTAGTCGTAATGATTTGTGCAGTCCTTTGAGGCATTTGTGATTTGGGGCTATATAAATAAACATTCATTGATTGATTGATAATATTAAAACCATATTCATTAATTGTAGTGATAACCTGTCATTCATTATTCTACTAAAATAGTAATTGCAATCATAACAGAACATCAATAATTAGGCCCATATGCTAATCATGTGGTCCTAATATGAAGTACGCATAGATAAGTGGGTTCGGGTAGACTCTGGTGTAAACTTAAAGTAGATAGAGGAAAGAAAATTAATATTATGGCATACATATATAAAATAAATACAAATATTTTTTAAAAAAGACAAGTGAGGAAAGAAAACTTATTTGAAAATATAATTTCCGTCATTGACTGACATCTGTCGACTGGTTGTATGTGTATGAAAAGAGAAATATTGATCTTGACACTTCATTAACTATGTGATGTTCTCTCAACAGATGATACATTACTTTCTTCAAAGACTGATAGATAAAATTCAATTGGCATTTTCCACAACACCACTAAATTTGGACTTTTTAGAATTATTTTGTCCGCAGAAGCTGTATCTTCTGCTAAATCTTGATACATGTTGACGATGACCCGCCCTGCTATACTTCTGATTGGCCCTGAGCTTTTTTTGCCTGACCAATCAGAAAGGAGGGGCCGTCTAAGCATACCCGCCCCCAAAGTGCCAAACACGAAGATGCACCGTGCACGCACAAAGTGGAGAATCAGGGCGCGATAACAGTTTTTATGCGCTTGGATTTTTGGCAATAATGTGATGCCATAACCACTGTTCCAGGAGACACCACATTAATAAAGCTTCCAAATAAATATTAAGTTCCTTCTCTCACATCTCTATCGCGAAAACAATCATTTTTCAAAACTGGAAAGACAAAAAAGCCTGCAACATCATGTATTGGATTAATCTTATAACAGACAACATATCAGAAAAAATTAAAAAAACATGGCTCAAACACAAAGGCATACATCAGTTTTCACTCAAATTTGCACCTCATCATATTTTACTGAGCCAGTGGTCTTGATTGCATTTGTGTATGGAAATAAATGCTTACAGAACAAGACAGAGAATAGTCCAGTGTTTAAGACTCTTACCTTGTGATTAATGGTACTGGGTTCAAACCCAGCTCTAACTGACAGTATTTTTTCCTTCTCATCTTACTTAACTGAGCCAGCAGTCCTCGATTACATTCGTGTATGGACCAAAATCTAATTCCCGCAAGACTGAGGTTAGCACAGTGGTTAAGGCTGTTACATTAAAATGAAAGGGTATGGGTTTGAATCCCACTCCGGCTGGCAGTATTTTGTTGTACCTCATCTTACTTTAGAGAGCCAGGGATCGTAGATATAATTTGTGTATGGAGAGAAATATTCTCTTCACAAAAACAAGTATAACCAAGTGGTTACGACTGCTGACTTCGAATGAGAGGTCTTGGATTGGAATCCCAATCTAGTTGACAGCATCTTTTTCCACCTCATCATACTTTACTGAGCCAGGGGTTGTTAACTGCATTGGTGTATGGAAATAAATGTTCTCAACACAAGACAGAGGATAGTCCAGTGGTTAAGACTGCTGCCTTGTGATTAATGGTACTGGGTTCAAACCCAGCTCTTACTGATAGTATTTTCTTCCTTCTCATCTTACTTAACTGCGCCAGCAGTCCTCGATTACATTCGTGTATGGACCAAAATCTAATTCCCGCAAGACTGAGGTTAGCACAGTGGTTAAGGCTGTTACATTAAAATGAAAGGGTATGGGTTTGAATCCCACTCCGGCTGGCAGTATTTTGTTGTACCTCATCATACTTTAGAGAGCCAGGGATCGTAGATATAATTTGTGTATGGAGAGAAATATTCTCTTTACAAAAACAAGTATAACCAAGTGGTTACGACTGCTGACTTCGAATGAGAGGTCTTGGATTGGAATCCCAATCTAGTTGACAGCATCTTTTTCCACCTCATCATACTTTACTGAGCCAGGGGTTGTCAACTGCATTGGTGTATGGAAATAAATGTTCTCAACACAAGACAGAGGATAGTCCAGTGGTTAAGACTGCTACCTTGTGATTAATGGTACTGGGTTCAAACCCAGCTCTTACTGATAGTATTTTCTTCCTTCTCATCTTACTTAACTGCGCCAAGAGTCCTCGATTACATTTGTGTATGGAACAAAATCAGAGTTTCACAAGAACCAGGATAGACCAGGGGTTAAGACTGCTGACTTGGAATGAGGGGTACTGGGTTCAAACCTTACTGTGGTTGGGGGTATTTTCTTCTACCTCATTATACTTTACAGAGCTAGGAGTCTTCGATTACATTTGTGTATGAAAAAAAAAGGTCTCTTCACAAGTCCCAGAATAGCCCGGTGGTTAAGACAGTTGACTCAGATTGAAGGGTGCTGGGTTCGAATCCTGGTTGGGTTGACATGTAATTTACACTGTCTGGAGACTTCAAGATGACATATATTGTGACAGTGTCACCTCTCTCATCTAAAGTTAAAATCATTATTTAATGATTTTTTTTTTTTTATCCAATTGCAATTAACCTATTTTATTTTAATTGTACCCAGGAGAGCTCATTGGACAACGCTCTTTATTCTTAACTTTATACTCCTATTCCCACCCACCTCAGGAATTACACTCACTCGCACACACTCAATCATTCTCACACACACACACACACACACACTCACACACACACAGGTAACCCCTGAGGTGTCATCATCGACTATTTGACCATTTATTTTTGATTATCATTATTCTTAGTATTTACTTAATTTTTCAACTATATATTAGTCATACAACTAGCACATAACATTACTCTGTGTGGGGGAGAAGAAACACCCCACAATGTATGTCGTTTTGACGCCATATAGCCAAATTACTGATTTCACGTATGGGATTTGAACTCAGTATCCCTGATTCAAGAGCCCACAGTGTTGACCATTGAGCTATCCTGGGTCCTGTCCAAACTGGTTTTTCACTCATATACAAATGTAATCAGTGAACTATGATCACGGTGAAACAAAAAATAAGATCTATGTTGTTATGGATTTGAACCCAGTAGTACTGGGTGAGAGGCAGCAGTCTTAACCATTGAGCTATCCTGTGTCTTGTTGCCATTAGGTTTTGACAGTAAATTGTTCAACCTCATCATACTTTTATGAACCAGGAGTCCCCTATAATTGTGTATGGAACACAATCTTTGCTTCACAAATTCCAGGATAGACCAGGTGTTAAGACTGCTGCCTTGTGATTAATGGTACTGGGTTCATACCCAGCTCTAACTGATAGTATTTCTTCCTTCTCATCTTACTTAACTGAGCCAGCAGTCCTCGATTACATTCGTGTATGGACCAACATCTGATTTCCCTTAGACTGAGGATAGCCCAGTGGTCAAGGCTGTTGCATTAGAATGAAAGGTACTGTGTTCGAATCCCACTCTGGCTGGCAGTATTTTGTTGCACCTCATCATACTTTAGAGAGCCAGGGGTAGTAGATAACATTTGTGTATGGAAAGAAATATCCTCTTCACAAAAACAAGGATAATCCAGTGGTTATGACTGCTGACTTAGAATGAAAGGTCTTGGGTTCGAACCTCAATCTATTTGACAGCATCTTGTTCCACCTCATCATACTTTACTGAGCCAAGGATTGTCGACTGCATTTGTGTATGGAAATAAATAACCGCAACATAAGACAGAGGATAGTCCAGTGGTTAAGACTGCTACCTTGTGGTTAGTGGTACTGGGTTTAAACCCAGCTCGAACTGATAGTATTTTCTTCCTTCTCATCTTACTTAACTGAGCCAGGAGTCCTCGATTACATTTGTGTATGGAACAAAATCAGAGCTTCACAGGAACCAGGATAGACCAGGGGTTAAGACTGCTGACTCGGAATGAGAGGCACTGGGTTCAAACCTTACTGTGGTTGGGGGTATTTTCTTCTACCTCATTATACTTTACTGAGCTAGGAGTCCTCGATTACATTTGTGTATGAAAAAAAAATGTCTCTTCACAAGTCCCAGAATAGCCCAGTGGTTAAAACAGTTGACTCAGGTTGAAGGGTGCTGGGTTCGAATCCTGTTTGGGTTGACATGTAATTTATACTGTCTGGAGGCATCAAGGTGACATATATTGTGACAGTGTCACCTCTCTCATCTAAAGTTAAAATAATTATTTAATGATTTTTTTTTTAATCCAATTGCAATCAACCTATTTTATTTTAATTGTACCCAGGAGAGCTCATTGGACAACACTTTTTATTCTTAACTTTATACTCCTATTCCCACCCACCTCAGGAATTACACTCACTCACACACACTCAATCATTCTCACGCACACATACACACACACACACACACACTCACAGGTAACCCCTGAGGTGTCATCATTGACTATTTGACCATTTTTTATTTTTTATTATCATTATTTTTAGTATTTACTTAATTGTTCAACTATATGTTAGTCATACAACTAGCACATAACATTACTCTGTGTGGGGGAGAAGAAACACCCCAAAATTTATGTCGTTTTGACGACATACAGCCAAATTACTGATTGCATGTATGGGATTCGAACTCAGTACCACTGTATTAAGAGCCCACAGTGTTGACCATTGAGCTATACTGGGTCCCACCCGGGGTGGTTTTTCACTCATATACAAATGTAATCAGTGAACTATGATCAAGGTGAAACAAAAAACAAGACCTATGTAGTTATGGATTTGAACCCAGTAGTACTGGGTGAGAGGCAGCAGTCTTAACCATTGAGCTACCCTGTGTCTTGTAGCCATTAGGTTTTGACAGCAAAATTGTTCAACCTCATACTTTTATGAACCAGGAGTCCCCTATACTTGTGAATGGAACACAATCCTTGCTTCACAAATTTCAGGATAGACCAGGGGTTAAAACTACTAACTCAGAATGAAAGGTACTGGTTTCAAACCCCACTCTGGGTGATGGTATTTTGTTTTATCTCATTATATTTTACTGCGCCAGGAGTCCTTGATTACATTTGTGTATGGAACACATTATTTTCTTCACAAGACCCAGGATAGACTAAGGGTTAATACTGCAGACTCAGAATGAAAGGTACTGGGTTCAAACCCCATTTTTGTTGATGATAGTTTGTTCTACCTCAGCATACTTTACTGAGCCAGGAGTCCTCGATTACATTTGTGTATGGAACAAAATCTATGCTTCGCAAGACACAGTATAGACCAGGGGTTAAGACTGCTAACAAGGAATTAAAGGTACTGGGTTCAAACCCTACTCTGGTTGATGGTATTTTGTTCAATCTCTTCGTATTTTACTGAGCCGGGAGTCCTTGATTACATTTGTGTATATATAAAAAAATAAATTGTTCACATCACCCAAGATAGACCAGTGTTAAGACTGCTGACTCGGACTGAAAGGTACTGGTCTCAAAGTGCACTAATTGACTGAAAGAGCGCACACTTGCGATGATGTCACTGTCGATGGGAAAAACATTTTTTGACAATATGATTTGCCTGAGTGGCTAGGACACACCGAGAGTAGCAAGCAGTAGAAAATGGATTAAAAAGACAGATTTTAAAAATTTATAAACATATTTTTAACTTAACCTCGCGCGGGCCAGATACGGCACATACATACCGTACACATATAAATGTGTGTGTATACAGAGGGGCAAAAAAGTATTTAGTCAGCCACCGATTGTGCAAGTTCTCCCACTTAAAATGATGACAGAGGTCTGTAATTTTCATCATAGGTACACTTCAACTGTGAGAGACAGAATGTGGGAAAAAAAATCCAGGAATTCACAATGTAGGAAGTTTAAAGAATTTAATTGTAAATTATGGTGGAAAATACGTATTTGGTCAACTATTCAAAACTCTCACTGATGGAAGGAGGTTTTGGCTTAAAATCTCACGATACATGGCCCCATTCATTCTTTCCTTAACACGGATCAATCGTCCTGTCCCCTTAGCAGAAAAACAGCCCCAAAGCATGATGTTTCCACCCCCATGCTTCACTGTAGGTGTGGTGTTCTTGGGATGCAACTTAGTATTCTTCTTCCTCCAAACACAACGAGTTGAGTTTATACCAAAATGGATACATGGATGATACAGCAGAGGATTGGGAGAATGTCATGTGGTCAGATGAAACCAAAATAGAACTTTCTTGGGATGTGTTCTTGGGATGCAACTCAGTATTCTTCTTCCTCCAAACACGAGGAAAAATGAGTTGAGTTTATACCAAAAAGTTATATTTTGCTTTCATCTGACCACATGACATTCTCCCAATCCTCTGCTGTATCATCCATGTGCTCTCTGGCATACTTCAGACGGGCCTGGACATGCACTGGCTTTAGCAGGGGGACACGTCTGGCACTGCAGGATTTGATTCCCTGTCGGCGTAGTGTGTTAGTAACCTTTGTTACTTTGGTCCCAGCTCTCTGCAGGTCATTCACCAAGTCCTCTCGTGTGGTTCTGGGATTTTTGCTCACCATTCTCATGATCATTTTGACCCCACGGGATGAGATCTTGCGTGGAGCCCTAGATCGAGGTAAATTGGTCTTGTATGTCTTCCATTTTCTGATAATTGCTCCCACAGTTGATTTTTTTCACACCAAGCTGCTTGCCTATTGTAGATTCACTCTTCCCAGTCTGGTGCAGGTCTACAATTATTTTCCTGGTGTCCTTAAGACAGTTCTTTGGTCTTGGCCATTGGGGAGTTTGGAGTCCGACTGTTTGAGGCTGTGGACAGGTGTCTTTTATACAGATAACGAGATAAACAGGTTCCATTAATACAGGTAACGAGTGGAGGACAGAAGAGCTTCTTAAAGAAGAAGTTACAGGTCTGTGAGAGCCAGAGATCTTCCTTGTTTGAAGTGACCAAATACTTATTTTCCACCATAATTTACAAATAAATTCTTTAAAATTCCTACAATGTTAATTCCTGGATGTGTTTTCCACATTCTGTCTCTCACAGTTGAAGTGTACTTACGATGAAAATTACAGACCTCTGTCATCATTTTAAGTGGGAGAACTTGCACTATTGGTGGCTGACTAAATACTTTTTTGCCCCACTGTATATGACTGCGGGAGGCGTGCCGTTTCTGTGTATTTATGTTAAAACCCCAAAATGGCTCCTATTCAGAGACACGCTTACGACGCAGAGTTTAAACCCAAGGCGATCGGTCACACAGTAGAACACGGGAATAGAGCAGCAGCGAGAGAATTTAACATTAACAGCAGCGACACTGACTCGTTTAGTGACGACTTCAACGAGACGGAGCCGGGCATGTTGGATGCCGTATTCGCCTAACTGTTTGATTCGAACACTGAAGAAGAAGAATTTGAGGGATTCGTGGATGAGGAATAACTTAATAAAGTGAGCTTTACGTGTTTATTTTGTGTGTTGTGTGACATTATTGTTTGAGCAACGTTGAGTTATTAATATATAATTGCTTTGCACTATTTCGAGTGTTACTATATTGTGATTGAACTAACGTACCGTAACAACATCGGACTGTTTTTTTACGTGTTTATTGAATTGGGGGAAATAATAAAACAGCTGTTTATTCATTTTGGGAGTGAACAGAGTTGTCAGAACGCACGTTTGTAATCTTTTAATAGTTTGATTGACCTGACTGTTTTGACATTCCCTTTAGCGCAGCTCTATCTAAAGGATGCATAACGTAACCCCAGCCTCTACTGTAGCATCTATTCTATGCGCCTTATATATGAACAAAGTTTTAAAATAGGCCATTCATTGAAGGTGCGCCTTATAGTGCGGAAGATACGGTATACATATATATATACACTCTTGCTATTTTGCAAGTTCTCCCACTTAGAAATCATGTAGGGGTCTGAAATTTTCACGGTAGATGGATGTCTACTGTATCAATCAATCAATCAATCAATCAATGTTTACTTATATAGCCCTAAATCACTAGTGTCTCAAAGGGCTGCACAAACCACTACGACATCCTCGGTAGGCCCACATAAGGGCAAGGAAAACTCACACCCAGTGGGACATCGGTGACAATAATGACCCAGTGGGACGTCGGTGACAATGATGACCATGAGAACCTTGGAGAGGAGGAAAGCAATGGATGTCGAGCGGGTCTAACATGATACTGTGAAAGTTCAACATAATACTGTGAAAGTTCAATCCATAATGGATCCAACACAGTCGCGAGAGTCCAGTCCAAAGCGGATCCAACACAGCAGCGAGAGTCCCGTTCCCAGCGGAGCCAGCAGGAAACCATCCCAAGCGGAGGCGGATCAGCAGCGCAGAGATGTCCCCAGCCGATACACAGGCGAGCAGTACATGGCCACCGGATCGGACCGGACCCCCTCCACAAGGGAGAGTGGGACATAGAAGAAAAAGAAAATAAACGGCAGATCAACTGGTCTAAAAGGGGAGTCTATTTAAAGGCTAGAGTATACAAATGAGTTTTAAGGTGAGACTTAAATGCTTCTACTGAGGTGGCATCTCGAACTGTTACCGGGAGCGCATTCCAGAGTACTGGAGCCCGAACGGAAAACGCTCTATGGCCCGCAGACTTTTTTTGAGCTCTAGGAATCACTAATAAGCCGGAGTCTTTTGAACGCAGATTTCTTGCCGGGACATATGGTACAATACAATCGGCAAGATAGGATGGAGCTAGACCGTGTAGTATTTTATACATAAGTAGTAAAACCTTAAAGTCACATCTTAAGTGCACAGGAAGCCAGTGCAGGTGAGCCAGTGCAGGCGTAATGTGATCAAACTTTCTTGTTCGTGTTAAAAGTCTAGCAGCCGCATTTTGTACCAACTGTAATCTTTTAATGCTAGACATGGGGAGACCCGAAAATAATACGTTACAGTAGTCGAGGCGAGACGTAACAAAAGCATGGATCATGATCTCACCGTCTTTAGTGGACAGAATGGAGCGAATTTTAGCGATATCACGGAGATGAAAGAAGGCCGTTTTAGTAACGCTTTTAATGTGTGCCTCAAAGGAGAGAGTTGGGTCGAAGATAATACCCAGATTCTTTACCGTGTCGCCTTGTTTAATTGTTTGGTATGTATGAGAGATAACCTAAAAAGAAAAATCCAGAAATCAAAATCTATGATTTTTTAAGCATTTATTCTTGTGATACAGCTGAAAATAAGTATTTGTAACACCTGTCTATCAGCTAGAATTCTGACCCTCAAAGACCTGTTAGTCCGCCTTTAAAAGTCCTCCTCCACTTCACTGTATTATCCTGAATCAGATGCACCTGTGTGAGGTCGTTAGCTGCATAAAGACACCTGTCCACCCCATACAATCAGTAAGACCCAAACATTCAGCATGGCTAAGAGCAAAGAGCTGTCTAAAGACACCAGAGACAAAATTATACAACTCCACAAGGATGGAAAGGGCTACGGAGAAATTGCCAAGCAGCTTGGTGAAAAAATGTCCACTGTTGGAACAATCATTAGAAAATGGAAGAAGCTAAAGATGACGGTCAATCACAATCGGAGTGGAGCCCCATGCAAGATATCACCTGGTGGGGTCTCAATGATGCTAAGAAAGGGGAATAATCAGCCCAGGACTACACGGCAGGACTTGGTCAATGACCTGAAAAGAGCTTGGACCACTGTTTCCATGGTCACTGTTGGTAATACACTAAGACGTCATGGTTTGAAACCATGCATATCACGGAAGGTTCCCCTGCTTAAACCAGCATGTTAAGGCCCGACTTAAGTTTGCCAATGACCCTTTGGATGATCCAGAGGAGTCATGGGAGAAAGTTTTGTGGACAGATGAAACCAAAATTGACCTTTTTGGTTATAATTACACTATATGTTTTTGGAGGAAGAAGAATGATGCGTAGCATTCCAAGAACACCATCCCTACTGTGAAGCATGGGGGTGGTGGCATCCTGCTTTGGATGTGCTTTTCTGCTCATGGGACAGGACGACTGTACTGTATTAAGGAGAGGATGACTGCAGCCATGTATTGTGAGATTTTGGCCAAAAACCTCCTTCCTTCAGTCAGATCATTGAAGATGAGTCGTGGCTGGATCTTCCCACATGACAATGACCCAAAGCACACAGCCAGGAAAACCAAAAAGGGGCTTCGTAAGAACCATATCAAGGTTCTAGAGTGGCCTAGCCAGTCTCCAGACCTAAATCCAATTGAAAATCTTTGGATGGAGCTGAAAGTCTGTGTTACTCAGCGACAGCCCAGAAACCTGACTGATCTAGAAAAGATCTGTGTGGAGGAGTGGGCCAAAATCCTTCCTGCAGTCTGTGCAGACCTGGTGAAGAACTACAGGAAACGTTTGACCTCTGTAATAGCAAACAAAGGCTACTCTACCAAATATTAATGTTGGTGTTCAAATACTTATTTTCAGCTTTATCACACAAATAAATTGTTAAAAAATCATAGATTGTGATTTCTGGATTTTTTCTGTTTAGGTTATCTCTCATACAGTAGACATGCACCTACCATGAACATTTAAGACCCCTCCATGATTTCTAAGTGGGAGAATTGAAAAATAGCACAGTGTTCAAATACTTATTTTCTTCACTATATACATATATATACACATAAATATATATATATATATATATATACACACATATATATATATATATACACATATATATATGTATATTCATATATATATATTCATATATACACATATATATATATATATACACATATATATACATATATATATACATATATATATATATATATACACATATATATACATATATATACACATATATATATATTCATATATTCATATATATATATTCATATATTCATATATATATATATATATATATATATATATATATATATACACACACACATACTGGGGTGAGTTTTTCCTTGCCCTTATGTGGGCTCTGTACTGAGGATGTCGTTGTTGTTTGTGCAGCCCTTTGAGACACTTGTGATTTAGGACTATATAAATAAACATTGACTGATTGATATATGTATATATATATATATATATATATATATACACACACACACACACACACACACATATATATATATATATACATACACATATATATACATACATATATATATACACATACATATACACATATATATACATACATATATATATATATATATATATACACACATATATATATATACACACATATATATATATACACATATATATATGTATATTCATATATATATATTCATATATACACATATATATATAGATACACATATATACATATACACATATATATACATATATATATATACACAAATGGCGCACGACTAAACGCAAATGGCGCACGACTAAACTTGAGGTGCACCATCTAGCATGGAGTGATAGTTTAATAACTTATAAACGCATGCTTACCTTAGCTAAAACTAATTATTACTCAAATCTCATCCGCATTAATAAAAACGATCCAAAATTTTTGTTTAGTACAGTAGCATCGCTAACCCAACAAGGGACTCCTTCCAGTAGCTCCAGCCATTCGGCAGATGACTTTATGAAGTTCTTTAATAAGAAAATTGAACTTATTAGAAAGGAGATTAAAGACAATGCGTCCCAGCTACAACGGGGTTATAGTAACACAGATACGATTGTATATACGGCGGATACTGCAAATATCCAAAATAGTTTCTCTCGTTTTGATGAAATAACATTAGAAGGATTGTTACAACGTGTAAATGGAATAAAACAAACAACATGTTTACTTGACCCAATTCCTGGGAAACTTATCAAGGAGCTTTTTGTATTATTAGGTCCATCAGTGCTAAATATTATAAACTTATCACTTTCCTCGGGCACTGTTCCCGTTGCATTCAAAAAAGCGGTTATTCATCCTCTCCTTAAAAGACCTAACCTCGATCCTGACCTCATGGTAAACTACCGACCGGTGTCTCACCTTCCCTTTATTTCGAAAATCCTCGAAAAAATTGTTGCAGAGCAGCTAAATGAGCACTTAGCGTTTAACAATCTATGTGAAACCTTTCAATCCGGTTTCAGGGCAAATCACTCGACTGAGACAGCCCTCGCAAAATTGACTAATGATCTATTGCTAACGATGGACTCTGATGCGTCATCTATGTTGCTGCTCCTCGATCTTAGCGCTGCTTTCGATACCGTCGATCATAATATTTTATTAGAGCGTATCAAAATACGAATTGGTATGTCAGACTCAGCCCTGTCATGGTTTAACTCTTATCTTACTGATAGGATGCAGTGCGTCTCCTATAACAGTGTGACCTCGGACTATGTTAAGGTAACGTGTGGAGTTCCCCAGGGTTCGGTCCTTGGTCCTGTACTCTTCAGCATCTACATGCTGCCGCTGGGTGACGTCATACGCAAATACGGTATTAGCTTTCACTGTTATGCTGATGACACCCAACTTTACATGCCCCTAAAGCTGACCAACACGCCGGACTGTAGTCAGTTGGAAGCGTGTCTTAATGAAATTAAACAATGGATGTCCGCTAACTTTTTGCAACTTAATGCCAAAAAAACGGAAATGCTGATTATCGGTCCTGCTAGACACCGACCTCTATTTAATAATACAACTTTAACATATGACAACGAAATAATAAAACAAGGTGACTCTGTAAAAAATCTGGGTATTATCTTCGACCCAACTCTCTCCTTTGAGTCACACATTAAAAGCGTTACTAAAACGGCCTTCTTTCATCTCCGTAATATCGCTAAAATTCGCTCCATTTTGTCCACTAAAGACGCCGAGATCATTATCCATGCGTTTGTTACGTCTCGTCTCGATTACTGTAACGTATTATTTTCGGGTCTCCCCATGTCTAGCATTAAAAGATTACAGTTGGTACAAAATGCGGCTGCTAGACGTTTGACAAGAACAAGAAAGTTTGATCATATTACGCCTGTACTGGCTCACCTGCACTGGCTTCCTGTGCACTTAAGATGTGACTTTAAGGTTTTACTACTTACGTATAAAATACTACACGGTCTAGCTCCAGCCTATCTTGCCGATTGTATTGTACCGTATGTCCCGGCAAGAAATCTGCGTTCAAAGGACTCCGGCTTATTAGTGATTCCTAGAGCTCAAAAAAAGTCTGCGGGCCATAGAGCGTTTTCCGTTCGGGCTCCAGTACTCTGGAATGCCCTCCCGGTAACAGTTCGAGATGTTACCTCAGTAGAAGCATTTAAGTCTCATCTTAAAACTCATCTGTATACTCTAGCCTTTAAATAGACCTCCTTTTTAGACCAGTTGATCTGCCGCTTCTTTTCTTTCTCCTATGTCCCCCCCTCCCTTGTGGAGGGGGTCCGGTCCGATGACCATGGATGAAGTACTGACTGTCCAGAGTCGAGACCCAGGATGGACCGCTCGTCGGGACCCAGGATGGACCGCTCGCCTGTATCGGTTGGGGACATCTCTACGCTGCTGATCCGCTTGAGATGGTTTCCTGTGGACGGGACTCTCGCTGCTGTCTTGGAGCCACTGTGGATTGAACTTTCACAGTATCATGTTAGACCCGCTCGACATCCATTGCTTTCGGTCCCCTAGAGGGGGGGGGTTGCCCACATCTGAGGTCCTCTCCAAGGTTTCTCATAGTCAGCATTGTCACTGGCGTCCCACTGGATGTGAATTCTCCCTGCCCACTGGGTGTGAGTTTTCCTTGCCCTTTTGTGGGTTCTTCCGAGGATGTTGTAGTCGTAATGATTTGTGCAGTCCTTTGAGACATTTGTGATTTGGGGCTATATAAATAAACATTGATTGATTGATTGATATATATATTCATATATATATATATTCATATATATACATATATATATATATACACACATACTGGGGTGAGTTTTTCCTTGCCCTTATGTGGGCTCTGTACTGAGGATGTCATTGTTGTTTGTGCAGCCCTTTGAGATACTTGTGATTTAGGGCTATATAAATAAACATTGACTGATTGATATATATATATATATATAT